>NC_063199.1:8674973-8682473 GCF_017589495.1 Alosa alosa
GCTGGAATGTCTCATCTCAGTCTCTCTCACTCACATCTCATTGCAACAGTAGGTTTTTTGCATGTTTGTGATTATACATGTATGTGTACGAGAGAAAGAGAGAGAGAGAGCTTATTAGTGTGTGTGTGTGTGTGTATGTGTGTGTGTGTGTGTGTGTGTGTGTGTGTGTTACCTCTTGGCTGTGGGGAAGTAGCGTGAGCACTGGTTGCCGTCCCAGGCGCAGTAGGGGTCTCTGGCGAGGCAGCACTCAGCACAGGCCTTCCCGTAGACGTCGCAGCGGTGCAGGGGCATCTGCGACACGCCTGCCGATGAGCCCAGGTACAGCTGTTGCTGTGGAGACAGAGCGCAAAACGTTCAAAGCTAAGCCGCCTTCGACGACTTCCTCTGCGGGAGACTGTTAATATACACATCTATCAGCACTAGATAAACAATTCTTCCTTAATTGATGTCAGAGGTCATTTAAACTCCTTGTAGTCTTCATTTGTTGAAATGCAAATGCTTGATTAACAAACTTTGAATACAGTTTTACTTGATGAATGCTATATATATATATCATTCTGAAACACCCTGACACCTCCACTCACCCTAATTCACATTCTTTGAGCTTCACCTAAATGGAGATCTGTCTGCAGTATGCATAGACATAACGTAGTTAGTATGTATCATTCCACTGAAAGTTCTAACGTCGACTAGCTTGGCTGGTGGGATACTGTTGTAGCTTTTTGAGAGTACTACTCTCTGACGCACTCCCGCAGACACATCACAGTACATTTCGTTCTCCGCCACAATGTTTTATGTCAGCTAAATGAGTGCACTACCCATGGGGCCCCTGTAATGTTGAGAATGCACTATAATTAAACTGCATATAAACTACAGCTTGCGTCTCTCTCTCTCCAACTCCTTATGCAGTGAGACACATAAACTCACAGCGAGGACACTGAAGCTGTGTCCTTATGCAGTGAGACACATAAACTCGCAGCGAGGACACTGAAGCTGTGTCCATGTGGGGCCCGCTGCTTCACCACGTTGATATTTCTCAAGTCTTAGCATGGGTCACCCAATGCCATTAACAGAAATACCATACACTGGAAAATAGTGTTTCTGCACTGCACGAGGAAGCAGCTTTCCACTGGAAAGTATTCCAGCTAAATTTGATTTAATGTCAGACGACGCCACTGAGGATGATCTTTGCGGTGCATTATGCAAGGGTGGAGGTATCGGTTGGTGGCTGAGAGAGGAGTGTGGGGGCAGGTAGTCAGTCAGCTGTGGCCAGACGAGAGGGCGAAGCATCTTAATTATGGATCTGGTGACGCGTGGTGTCATCTAGATTATTCTGACGAAGAGGAGGAAGAGGATTCAGCCGGGCCGAGAGATGGGAAAGCCGAGGCTGCAGAGATTTTCAGATATCTGTGAATGTGTGCATGGGTATGTGTGCATGTGCTTGTTTCTGTGTGTGTCTGTGTGCATGGATACATGTATGTGTTTGTTAATGTTTGTGTGTGTGTGTGTGTGTGTGTGTGTGTGTGTGTGTGTGTGTGTGTGTGTGTGCGTGTGTGCGCGTGTGTGTGTGTATGTGTGTGTGTGCGCGTGTGTGTGTGTGTGTATGTGTCTGCGAAAGTTAATGGAAAAAATGCATTTTTTTGGTGCCTATGACAGGAAGCCCTGCACTTAGTAATACACCCTTAGGCAAGAAGTATGGGCGAGTATGACTGTGTGTGTGTGTGTGTGTGTGTGTGTGTGTGTGTGTGTGTGTGTGTGTGTGTGTGTGTGTGTGTGAAAATGAGAGAGATAGAGAAAGAGGGGAGGGTGGGAAGAGAAAAAGAGTGTGTGAAAGAGTGAGAGAGAGAGAGAGGGAAAGAGAGGAAAAGAGAGAGAGGGAGGGAGAGAAAGAGAGA
Organism: Alosa alosa; assembly: GCF_017589495.1. Classification (NCBI taxonomy): domain Eukaryota; kingdom Metazoa; phylum Chordata; class Actinopteri; order Clupeiformes; family Clupeidae; genus Alosa; species Alosa alosa. The sequence continues at coordinate 8,676,869 of NC_063199.1, forward strand.
GAGAGTGAGAGAGCCTGAGGCGAGGTCCATGTTGAGCACTATGGGACATGAGAAATCAGGGAGGAGTGTGTCAGTGCTGCGCGCTGAGTGGCTCCTGTAGCTGTGTGTGTGTGTGTGTGTGTGTGTGTGTGTGTGTCTCACCCTCAGCCTCACTCACAGCCCCAGAGGCCCTCTCCCCTCCTGCTGCTAACACTCTCTGAGCACCAGCTCTCTATTCAGAAGCATTAAATAAGCCTGTTTACCGTGGAGCTGGCCATTCTTGATAGCTAGTTGATGAGAGATTAAATTGCAGTTTAATACAAATAAAATTAATAACTGCCTTATTTACCTGTTTGGTTGAGAGCTCCATGGCAGTAATAACAGTTGGTTGCTAGATGGAAGAAAATAGAGGGAATATGAAACAATTTGATAAAGCTGATAAAGAAACAATTTGATAAAGCTGATATAGACATATATGCTGAATAGACATAGACAAATCTGTGGCAAATTATAATTTTTTATATTTGATAAACATTTCTTCAAAGCTGTATGGAGACTGAGTGTAGTCTGCCTACCCTGAATACAGTCATTTCTTCAAGCAGAACCTCCTCCAGGTCATGCCAGGTCCCTCTCGGTATCGACACCACTTTAAGAACTGTGCCAATATCTGCAATGAAAACCAAATCAAAGTGAGAAAAACAGCCACCTTTAACAAATAGCTCACTGAAAATGGCTTTAGCATGTTTACACTCACACATTGAGTCGGAGACACGTTAAAGCTCAGGCAGTGACTCAAGCAGGCACCCACAGATATGCATTTGTAAGACTAAACATGTATTATAAGCATGTTATACAAGGAAGCGAACCTGTGCCAATGAACATGACGTCATACTGGCCATCCTCTGCCTCTACTTTGTCCACCACCAACTGGGTGAACTGGTAGTCCACGTCCGTCTTGATGATGATTGGCCGGTTGTTGATTGGATAGACGGGGTTGTACATGGCTGGGTGGCTTCGGGCAAATGTGATGACATCATCCGGTAGGTCTTTGGTGGAGTCAAACCCTCCAAAAGTTTTACTTGGGCACTGTCAGTAGTGAGGAAGGAAGTCAGGGGGTGCAAGGTGCTGTGAATACTTTCGAGATCAGACACTCAGTGTACCGAATGTAATATCCCAACAAGGAGCGTCAAAAAAGTAAGAAAATGGTTTTAGAAAGGTGGCAAACAAAACCGTCAGAGGAAAACATATCGCTCACCGTTCCAGGACGAGGATAGGGCACTCGCCCAAGGAAAGGGACCCACTGGTAGTTGGGTCCGTCTCTGTGAGCGTATGGGCCCAAGAACACCCTGCGGACATCGGCCATGTTATACATACACACGGCTGAGCCTTTGAAGATGTTACTACCAGAGAGAGAGAGAGAACAAAGTTAGAACAAATTTTAATATAAAACAGGAGAATTTGAATATGTCCTTTATTAATGCAGTCTGACATGGCTACAAAGGTGGCTACCTGGATGTAGTGAACACAGCATATATGACTGGGTTCTTGGGATCCTTGGAGCTCATGAGGAAAACATCCTCTGAAATGTGGAAAGCAAATGTTACCTTAAAATTAATGATGATAGTACGTCATGAAAAATTTGAGAATGAAATCACTCAGTGAAACACTATTCAGCCTGTTAACACCGAGAAACACAGTTGGTTTTGTAAGCTAGAGACTCACGAAGCTCATCAAAGTGTGTGTCGATGCCGTTGAAGCCCGGGACAGAACAGACCAGTCGTGCTTTGAGGAATGTCGTCCACTTGTTTACCAAACTTCTGTGGCCTCCAAAGTCATTCTACCACAAAGGGAACACACACAGCATGTCAAGACCCACACACACAAACACGATGACCACAGCTATCAACAAAATGAATGAGAAAAAAACAACAGAACATTTTTGGAATGCTTTTGGAGTCTGATTGGTGACAGCCATTAAACTGCTTGAATGTGGGATGAGTGTGTTTGACATTTCCAGGGGAATGGAAGAAGTGCCTTAAAACAATAGCCTCAGTCATAGAAGGCTTCGCCACACCTTAGCAGTGTTTATGTGGGGGAACTGTCACTGTTGACTGATGGCTTTTCAAACTATTTTTGTATCTGTTTGTCTTTCATCAGGAGATCTGGCACACAACAGAGAGAGAGACTATTAAACAAACACACACACACACACACACACATACACACAAACACACACACAAACACACAGAGCAGCGTTGCCTGTTTATATCCACTAATTAAATGCTGACAGAGAACCGCATGTCCGAAACCAAGATTCTTTTCAGCATAAGGAATAGATTGCTGTCCCCGCCTGGAGTGACGAGAATTCCAGCTATGCCGGAATAGGCGCGAGAGGCATAATTGGGAACACCTTTCCCCCCTCGCCCATACAACAGAGATGCCCTTAAACCACAAACGGCTGCCAGATTCACACATTAGCTCGTACAGTGCTGTCTTTGTTACTCTCCTCTGTGGGTCTGCTGACGCTTCACACAGTCGAAAATGAAGGGGTGTCGGAGGGAGCGCCATCAAAGAAAAAAATAAAAAAAACAATGTTTCAAATACCTGAGAGATATTTAGCTCTCAAGTGTGTGTGTGTGTGTGTGTGTGTGTGTGTGTGTGTATGTGACAGAGAGAAAGAGACAGGGAAAAGGAGAGATGATATGTGCATGTGAAATAGACAGTGTGTGTGTGTATATATATATATATACACACACACACACATATATATATATGTGTGTGTGTGTGTGTGTGTGTGTGTGTGTGTGTGTGTGTGTGTGTGTGTGTGTGTCTTTGCCTGTACATGCATGCACTGTGTATGTCTTCACATATCCATGACTACCTATGAATGCATGGTTGTGTCGGGCTGATTTTCTTCCTTGTGTGGGCAGTGAGGGTCAAGTCCCTGCCTCACCCTTACAGCACGTTACAGCCCCATGTTCCTCACGCTCTCACCTTACACAGCTGCCCAATCCTGGCGTGGGTGGCTTTGCCGGCGTGTTCTCCATCAATGGCGTTCTCACGGAAGAACAGGTAGATCTTGTCGTCCTCAGGGTTGTCGCTTTCCGGGATGAGATGGACACCGACAAATCGAGGGTCTGCTCAGGTAACACACACACACACACACACACACACACACACACACACACACACACACACACACACACACACACAATATAAACAAAGCTAGTTACGCTTCTGTCGCAGACACAGTGGCTGACACGACCTGACATGCAGACAATGACATATTTCATCTACCATGGTAGGAGCATGATCTCATCATGTTTTGCTCTTTTCATTTCATCCTACTTTCCTTTTAATGACACAATATTTCAGAGGGAGGGGAGAGAGAGAGAGAGAGAGAGAGAGAGAGAGAGAGAGAGAGAGAGAGGAAGAAAGAGAGCGTAACGCTAATTCAGTAAACTCATCGCACTGTTCTTCATGGGTCTTCATGCTGTGTTTGTGGTTAATTAGGAGCAGTCTAGTCAGAGACAGTAAGTCTCAGGCCCTTACATCAAAGTGCTCACGCATGCCACTGCCCTCAGACACGTCATCATAGGCCAGACATTGACAGATTCACAATAGAGAAACAATATGCCCTGAAGTCTGACCGACTGCTGATCAGGGGCTTTCCCATTTATTCCTCTCTCTCCCTCTCTCAGTCTGTTTCTCTCTCTCTCTCTGTATCTCTCTCTCTGTCTCTCTCTCTCTCTCACGTGTGTGTGCCGCACACACACACACACACACACACACAGTTTCAGCTTCAACTAGTTTCTCTCTCTCACAGTCCTTTTTTAATGAACTAAGCTGACCTGTTTGCTAAAACACACACTCTTTTGCATTAGAGCCCTGCTGACCTAGAGCATCCCGAGGACATGACACAAGCCTCCTTTAGTGCACCTTGTGTCTGAAAAGGCCGTCATAAAGCCTTGAATTTCGCTTTGCAAACAGAGAGAAAAAGATGGCCTCCGATTTAGACTCATCTCCCTGGAACAAAAAAAAAAAAGAGGGGGCCGTATCTCCTTTCAAACAAAGGTAAAGCCGAGAGTGCACATATCAACAGGGATTAATCAGACAATGGCGGCTGTTATCTTCGGCCACCTCAACCTCCAACCTGTCCTTCTAGTTGGATTAATTGCACAGAGAGGCATGCCAGACACTGCTTTGGTCTCATGGGAAAGTATGGTGCCCCTCGTGAGCCTTGCATTTCTCTATTGTGTATGTTGGGCTTTTTTTTTTTTTCATAATCGTTAGGTTTTGATGCAGAGAAGATGTTAAGCTGCAGGGCTTGATGCTCTTTGTTTGGGCGGACAGGTCTAAGGGGCAGACGGTATCTGATTGCACTTATCCTCTTAACTCGGTGTCAATCAAGACCAGAACATGATCTAAGAGCCAAACAGCAGTCAAGGCTTCCTTTGTAAGCCAGTAGAGCATGCTGTGTATGTTCAGTGTTTCTTAGCCTTTATATTACATTATCTTATTTATTTTCTGTCTGTTGGACTGTCTGTCTCTCTCTCTCTCTCTCTTACTCTCTCTCTTTCTCTCTCTCTCTCTCAACGCAGACAGTATGTCGTTTGTTTAGACGTTGCTAATTTCATTTTTGGGCGATGTATCTTCTTTTTCGTCTTACCGTTGAGCCATCTTGAGTCATGTTGTTCAGTCCTAATTGGGTGGTGTTCTCCCAGCGTTCGGAAAATAGCAAAGTCCCGCCCCATGAAGTCTGCTGATGTGCCTGCATATAGCTCGCCATCTGTTCAGAGAGGAGTGAGGCGGACAATCATATAAACAAAAAGTGAAAAATAACTGCTTACTGTGAGAATACTGAGTTTATCAACATGGTGGCTGTGGGCCTGGCTATTCAGAAACAAATGTAACAGAGTGAGGAAATTATTCCAGTCCACACCCCCCAACTCGCCCCACCACAAAAAAAAAAAAACAACAAGAGTGTGTGTGTGTGTCTGCATATGTGTGTGTGTGTGTGTGTGTGTGTGTGTGTGTGTGTGTGTGTGTGTGTGTGTGTGTGTGTGCCTGTGTGTCTGTGTGTGAGTGTGAGTGTGTGTGTGTGAGTGTGTATGTGTATGTTTGTGAGTGACCTTTGTTCAGTAAAGCGAGGCTGAATGTAACTGGAGCCTGAATGGGTTTAAGAGTAGGCTATGCTGTGTGGCAGGACTGACGTTCAGGAACAGGAACACAGTGATGGGTTCAGCCTAACCGACACAGCCATTATCAGAGGTGTAAAATTTCTGCTAATCAGACGAGAGAGGCTGCCAAGCATAGAGAGAAGAGGATGGAGAGAGAGGCGGAGGAGAGGAAAAGAGAGAAGAGAGAGAATGAGTGAGAGAGGGTGAGTGGAAGGCAGGAAAACAGGAGAAATGAGTCACTCTCACTCTCCGATGAAGAGGTCTGCAGTAATTGATTGTGACTGATTCTCTGAAAAGGGATAATCAGAGAATGGAGCATGGCTCGCCCACACAGTGTGTGTGTGTGTGTGTGTGTGTACATTAGTGTGTGCATAAAAGAGATACTTGTGTGTGTATGTGTGTGTGTGTGTGTGTGTGTGTGTGTGGGGAGGGGGTGGGGGGCTGAT
>NC_063199.1:8687473-8692473 GCF_017589495.1 Alosa alosa
GGGAAATGACTCAGCCTGGATAGACAGACTCACAGGCAGAGAAAGAGAGAGGAAGGGAACAGAGGGAGGGGAAAGGAGAGAGAGAGGGAGAGAGGGAGAGAGAGAGAGAGGGAGATATGAGATAGAAAGAGTTTAGCGCAAGAGGGGGTTAGAGAGATTTAAAGAAAGTAAATTGAAGGCAAAAGAGAAAGGCGGGCCCGATAGAATCTTAATGGGCCCAAATCGGTCTGGATCAGATGGACGGTCCGGCGTTTTTTGGCCTTCCAGGTCACCTGTGGCCTCTTGGCCCGGCCAGGGTTCTCACTGAAACAGATGCCGTGTGTTCCGCGCCGGCCCTTTCTTCCTCTCCCTTCACCCGCTGAAACAGATGCTGCTGAATGAGGAGGCTCCCCACCTACCCCCCTCCTCCACCACCACCAGCACCACCACCAGCACCAGCACCAGCAGCCCCCCACTATGCCCTTGGTGCTAGCGTGAGACAGGGGTGGGCACACCCACCTTCTTTTTTCCCTTTTCTTCTCTCCCCCTCTCTCTCTCTCTTTCTGTATCTTTCTCTCATTCTCTCGCACAATCACTTTGCCTGCCATTTATGTATACTAACACCACAAAAGATAAGAGGCTTTTGCTCCATAAATTTTTCATGTTGTATGAATAGACCATGTCCCACCTGCCTTTATGTACTGAACACAAACGAGAAAGGAAGAGAGGCAGAGAAGGAAAGAGCAAGAGAGGGTAGAGAGAGAGAGAGAAAGAGAGAGAAAGAGCAAATGTCAGTCACTCACAGATTTTCTTTTATTTTTACTTTGAACCAGTGATCCACTGCTCAAGATAAACGTGAATAAACACTATGGCATAAACGCTCACAAAGCAAATCAGTCAAACTGCTTGGGAGCGCCCAAGCTACATCACCGAGGTGTGCACTTTGTGTCTCCAAGTATTCTTCTCTATCGGCATCTCACTGTCTCGGGTAAGGGCTTCGAAATTAACTGTTCAATCAGCCATTAAATTAAGGTTTTTCAATCCAGGGAATGAGCTACCTCTCGACCGAACCAATCGATCTTTCTACCAGCCACTTTGCTGTAATTAGACAAGAAGACGCAACGTGCCAATATTAACCCATGGCTATGCCAAGCCATTGTAAATGTCAATTCCTACCCATGAAGCATTAAAACAAATAGCCACGGGAGGGCTGTAGAAGGGTGCTTCCCAGGTCTGACCACAGTGCAGCTGTCCGCTGGGGTGGCCCCACAATGCAATTTGTCTCCATTTTGTTGGGCGTCGATTTCTATTATTCACCAGGTGTGCAGCAGAGGAGCACTGTTGGGGGGGAGAGGAGCGGAGCGCTGCCTGGGTGACAGCTCACCTCTGAAATATTCATACCGCCTTTACCGAAGACACAGATTCCCCTGCATCTGTGTGTGTGTGTGTGTGTGTGTGTGTGTGTGTGTGTAAGAGAGTAAGAGAGAGAGAGGGGGGATAGCCAAACTGATATGGAAAATGAATAGTGTTTCTTCATAGGAATTGTATCAGTGGTCTACATACAATATAGACACTGTACAGCTGTGTGTGTGTGTGTGTGTGTGTGTGTGTGTGTGTGTTCCCTTTGTGGGTGAGAAAAGCACGGCAGGACTAGACAGGCCAATCTTCAGCTGTTTGTCCACCAGAGATCATCAGTGCGACAGCACTTCCACACTTTAATTTCCCAATCAGACCTGCACTTTAATTTCCCTGTCAACCTGTCTGCTCATAGCTTGTTCCTGTGTGTGAGAGTATGTGTGAAAGAAACAGGCAATAGAGAGAGAGAGAGAGATGGAGAGAGAGATGGAGAGAGAGAGAAAGAGAAAGAGAAAGAAAAAAGCATGACTGAGCACTGTGACATCCAGGTGATGACTATTTCCCTCTTACGTCCTTTCTTTTCTATTGTACTCCGACGTTCTCTTCTCCTCCTTTCTCTTCCTCCCTTTCTCTAAATAAAAAAGCAACTAAGCATTTTGATATTTACCAACTGATTGTTCATGGTAATGTCCACGAGGTCGAAGGATAAAATGTGATCTTTGGCTCCGACAAATAGGCGTCCCCTCTCCTCATCCAGCAGGAAGGTGTGATAGGCTGAGCTGTTGGCCAGTCCATTGAAGGTCACCAGGTTGTTGGACTCCAACATTTCTGTGGACAATTATAAAAAGACATAACCTTTAATATTAACATTTCATACCGACAATGTCTTGACATACCAATTTGATTTTTGTTTTTAATAACCGCACATAGTGCAAAACCACCTTCCAGTTCATCAATGCAAGGATCTAAGTTTATTGAATTGTTAATATTGATAATTTCTTGGAATGCATAATTATGATTAATTCTGTTTATCTTCACTATTATTTATACAATTTTAGATATTATTTGTAAATGTACACCCTCTCAATAAACACAAATCTGCTTCTATTTACCATCTCCGTTCCAACTAAAAACATTTTTGCACCTATTATTGTAGGGTTAAATGTTGACACAAAATGATCCTGTAATTATAGTTGGAGAATATAACGGGAGAGAAATATTAATTGGCTGTTTGGTGGACGTCGATGGCGTGGTTTTGGTCAAAGGCAAACACACCCAAACTGTGGGGGAGGACTGGAGCTGAATAACAATGTGTTACCATGTGCTCTGCTTTTCTGGCCGCGTGGAAGTGTGAGTTTGGCTGAGGCAAATTTGTCATTGCCGCCTACTGCATGTACTGAAGGTGACCTGAGTCACCACGATTTATGGCAGAAAGCTTAGAAGTACACACAGTCAAACAGAAGCACAAACACACACACACACACACACACACACACACACACACACACACACACACACACACCGTGACGAACACACTCTGCATCCTGATCTCTCACCCTGACCAGTCAGAGAGAACAAAACCTCACCAAAACACCTCACACACCCAGCCTTCCACCTGCAGACTTGTAAAAAATATGTGTGTGTGTGTGTGTGTGTGCAAGGTTACTTTCTAAGTAAAAGCCTCTACACACAATACACTCCATAAAACTAAATGTTGAATGGCAAAACTGACAAATTGATAACCTGACTTCAGCCCCATGCTCCAGCAAGCATGTGATTCAAAGTAAGTAATTTGAACCTCAATAACAACATTCCCACTAGTGTGTTATTCCAGTATCACAAGGGAACACACGGCCAGTATGTGGTTCCACAGGGGACAGTGAGACCTATTACCATGGTCAGTGTAACCCAATGCACAGTGTAGATTCATTCTATTTAAGCACATTATTTTACACAGGATATGATATCAGCTGGTGGAGTCTTTAAGTCATCATGCATAATTGATTATTCACACCAATAGGGGCTGGAGTACTTTGTGTAAAATATGAGAGTATCATTCCACAATGCATTTTTCATATCGGTACACTTAATGCATATGTAGTTATTCTGTTTGAGACCATAAATGTCCTTATTGATAGCTTGTTTCAAGCATAACTGGCAAAAAGTAGCTAACTTGTTTATTGTGACAGATTTCTGAAAATGTCTCAGAAGAATTGGTAGATGACGTGTGTGGTTTGCAGCTGTCACAGCAGCTGTGCAGAACTTAACCTGTGGCTACAACCGGAATGCTAGCACCATAAAGCACTCCAGGAAGGCCCGGGTTCTTGTCTGTGGCTAAAACAGCATGCTGAAAAGCTCTATTGAGTGATACTGTGTGGAGCGCCTGTCTGTCTTTGACAACAGCAAATCAAATTTCATCATTTGAGCCCATGCTGAGCATGTTTACACAATGGCAGCAGTGATACAGTCAGAAACACCGGGGCCAAGCCAGAGTCGCCAGTTTTCTGTGAACATTCACTAGTGCATTAGCTAGTACAAATCATGAACGTCAGTAAAAGTATGTTTAATGCTGAGGGTTGCTTCCTTAACATTATCCATTAAGATAAATTCACTATGCCTCAAGCCACCAAAGCCTTTCATATTGCAATTCTGATCTTAGCTTGTGACAAACACATAGACAACTATCAACCATAACTTTCACTTCTTTCTATCTGGTCTTCTCCCATCACAGTAACTAACTCCAAAGATGGGTGTCAGATTCTCTTGAATAAGCTTAAATCTTTTTTTTATTCTAGAATACCAAATATCATAACGTGCTGATGAGTGGAAGCATTTCAATCTTACTGCTGTAGCATTAAACATACGAGGCTACAGAACAGATTTAATAACAAAACTATAGATACAAAATGTATACAGTAGAAGTAGTACAAAGTATTGTTATTTCCAATATAAATGTCTTTGAAAATCTTCTTGAAAAATATCTTTAAAAATATCTTGAAAAGACGACACTAAATGGGACAGACACAAGGTTCTAAATAACATTAAATAAACTTGGAAAATATTGCTCATTTTGATAGTTAGTATATCTAGGAGGCTATTATTTACAGGGACTGTTTTTTTAAACATAATGTAACCTTCTAAAACATCCGACTCCATATTACTGTCAGTACAATACAATATTTTTGAATGTTGATTTATGCATTTCCTCATATAAATCATTTTTCTTCGTATGATCTTTCATTGAAAACAACAATCACTGTCACATTTTCATACCTTATATTTCACATAATTCTACAATGAATGATTATCCACTCCATAAATTATCCATAAATCAGATGACTTGCAGGAGAAAACAAGGGAGGAAAAGAACCAGTGATGAGATGAGAGGGAAGAGGAGGAGAAGAGAGGAAACGAGGAGAGAAGAGGGTGAGAATCTGAACAGCTAATTACAGGCCTCAGACTCTCCTTCTCTCTGGACGGAAATGAGATGGTTGTTTTTTTTCCCTTGGGAGCCCACTCTGTCACAGCAATTAAAAGGCTACTGTAGCTGTGGAGGGCATTCAAAATGACTGCTGCCAACACGCCACCCCGCCTGCCATCATGGCTACCACAACAGACCACAGCAACTGAGAGTCTTGGGTTATTTACACAAATACATCAGACAA
>NC_063199.1:8712473-8757473 GCF_017589495.1 Alosa alosa
AGGCCATAATTAAACAAAATGCATAAATATAACAATTAACCTATTCAATCTCACAGAGGTAGCAGACAAGACAAAGCGTTGGTGTATTAAATATTCCTGTTTCCTGCAGCACTTCACACAGTAAGCCAAGATTTTTTCCCCCCGCTCTCTAAACAATGACATGTTTCCATGGTTTTGGAGAGGCTGTAAAGAGATGGGCAAACACATCCATTTTCAGCACCCAGTGCGATTATTGTCTGGCACATCACATGACTGTAGTCCATCGCCATTGTTCAGTAGCACCCTAATGACAGCTAATTAAATAAGGCTTTGATGTGTATATTTGTCTGCCTCTCCAAGCGTGTGTGTGCATAAGTGTACTGTAAGTGTGTGTGTGTGTGTGTGTCTGTGTGTGTGTGTCTGTGTGTGTGTGTGTGTGTGTCTGTGTGCTTGTCAGCGTACTCATCCTCAGAGCAACAGGAATAATAATTTGGTAGACTGGAAAAAAAATATTGCAAAGGCATACCCACACTCTTTGCTTGCCACTACCCAAACCAATAGACTTGAGTACAGTATTTTTCTTTCTGTATATTTCAAAAATGGTTTCCTATGTTTTTTTAATTAAATAGAATTAACTAAGATCCCACCTTAAATTCCAGAGTGGACAAACACTGACATAAATTGACGGCAAAACTCCCCCCAAATCTCTCCCAAACCCCAAGTGAAAAGAGCGCCCACCTGGAACTGAATTCCTGTGATGTGGCTGTAGGTTTGGGGAGGCAGGTAGGATCTGGATGCCCACAGGAGGTCCTCTGAAGAGGGATTACCCAAATACCTCTGAGCCTCTCAGCACCACACAAAGGCAGGACCTAAAGAGCCAGAGACCCGAAAGCCTGCCACAGTCAGAGCTAATTACCCTCCGGCACAGGCATAGTGACACACACACACACACACACACACACACACACACACACACACACACACACACACACACACACACCACACCTCGTCTCTTTCTTATGCTCTCTTTCTCACTCTCTCTCTCTCTCTCTCTCTCTCTCTCTCATATACTTCTCTCTGTCACTCTCTCTCTAGCTCTCTCACACACACATACACACACCTCTTTCTTACGCTCTCTTTCTCACTCTCTCTCTTACACACACACACACACACACACACACACACCCACACACAACACACCCAACACACACACACACACACACACACACACACACACACACACACACACACACATAGCCTGGGAGGGAAAATATGAAGTGAAGAAGCGCTGTGTTGAGTCAGAGGACTGTGGGGGGGTTGGCCGGTGTCTGGGAGATGGTGTGGAGGATTACAGCCGTGTCTGTGCCTCTGTGATTTAAAGTATGCAAAGCCTACCTGCTCCATCAGTGACAAATCACAGCTCCCCTGAAAGACTGAAAGCAGACCTCTCCGCTCCAAATCCCCCTCTTTTCAACTCACATTTTAACGGATTAAGTTTGCAATGCCACACTAATGTCGTCGTCCCCCTTTTATCATGACTGATTTCTTCCCACTGTACAGCTCAAGCAAAACTGGTGTATTCTGACACTTCTCGATTTAACTTTAACAGTCCCCATTCTTATCTTGTGTGATAAATTGACTCTTTTTAATGTTTTTTTCCCTCCCATGTTCTGCACGTGCATTTGCAATATGCTTGGATATCTGATGATCCTTAAAAGCATTAAAGTGTTTTTTTGGAAAGCCCTTCCTTCCTTACCACATGGTCCTGCCAGTTCCCTGTCAACGCGCACCATGATAATCAACTTTTTTTTGCCCCCATCAATTTTTCTTTTCCATTTTCACCAGTGCTTTCTTCCTTTTCAAAGACAGAGGACCCAAAGTATACATTTATTTTTAATGATTTAAATACCCATCTTATCTGACCCCCACCCCACCCCCTTCAATTGCTGAAATGACTACCGCTTGTCTCATAGTCGCCCCTCCCCATGATTTATGAGATTCCTAAACAAAATGATCCATCAGTCCCAGGCTGCGAGGGTTCACAGCTGGAGGGTCTAGGGGTTCCCTGTAATCCAGATGAAAAGCGACGAGGGGTAATGGATCTTGTGCATCATCGATTTCTGAAACTGGAGGAAGAGTAACAAATGTGCGGATACAGCTCAAAGCACAGGGTGTCTCTCCAAGCAGCCAGCCTCCGTCACACACACACACACACACACACACACAGACACACACATGCACACACACAGGCACACACACACACACACACACAGGCAGGCACACACACACACACACACACAAGCACACACACACACAACACACAAACACACACACACACTCACAGGCACACACATACTTTGTTCACACACTCAACGGCAAAGCAAGAGGCAAGTGAGTGAGGTGGAATAGAGGATGAGTGGAGGAATTGGGGTGTTTTAAACACACTCCTCTTTAAAAGCCAGAATAGCAAAACAGCCCTGAATAGCAGCGTTGTCATCGGGGCCTCTGAAATCAATCAATCTCAAAGTTTATTTTTGCAGCCCTGCCCTTACGTCAAAGCATGAACGCTGACAGCCCTCTAGACATCACACACACACACACGCGTACACACACACGTACACACACACACACACACACACACACTTTAGCTGAGGTTCCATAGTAACCCTTCAAAAATGGCACCCTTGCCTTTCACATAACATAAGCCCTGCCGAAAACGTTCATGTCAGGTTGCTTTTATGTACTTGCAGCCTATGGCATCTCACAGTAATCATATGTTTAATGATTATAGTCATGATGCATTTCACCACCAGTAATTTTTGTGACAGCATAGTGTTTCATGATAGTGATTCAATAACGCCTTTCATTTCATTTCTAAAACCAGTCACATCAAAGTGTGCTTGCCCAAAATCCTGAGCAAAGCAAGAGCCGTGGGGATAGCAACACAACATTTGAGCACAGAACTGAGGAGTGTCCCTCTGACTTATCTGACGCTGCAGCTTAGGAAACAAACTCGTCCAGGCCACGCCAAGGCCAAAACAAGGATCAGTTAACCAAAGAACGTGAGAAAGAAGGTATGAGAGAATGAGAAGAGAGAGAGAGAGAGAGACCATCCTACCAACTGCCTGGCATGTAATGGAACACCTCCTTGAAGTAGACATAACAATAACTCCTTGGGAAAGGCAGAAATGCCTGGGACTGCAATACTTTCTCCTCTCGGAGAGACGAGAGAAAAACCAAAGGTAGACAGAGGGCTGCACACAGCGGCTGCCCCACAACAGACACCCCTCTGTCTCCATATTACTGAGGAGAAAGGCACCCTAAAAAAACCACTCACGCAGAGCCGGTATTCATCACACTCATCGTCTGTGTGTGTGTGTGTGTGTGTGTGTGTGTGTGTGTGTGTGTGTGTGTGTGTGTGTGAGAGAGAGAGAGAGAGAGAAGTGAGAGTGAAGTTGTAAGAGGTGCTGCAGGGTTGCCTCTCGTCGAGCGTATGTTCTCAAACACAGGGGGAGCTCTGTGGGATAACACTGGGGCCGAATAACTAAAAACATCAGCCTGATGACCTCTCCCTCTGCCATATGGTAAAGCATTTCATTGTCCAAAAATCACGGATGGCAGTGTAGGTAATAAAAGTCTGAGAGGGCCTTACATGTGCTTGATGAGCGCAATGTGATTATTAGAGGGAGACAGCAAGCGTGAGCAGCATCTGCATTAGAAAGCCAATGGAACCACACAGAGAAAAAGCTCCCCCCATTGTTCTTTGATCACAGATTATGGCTTGAATCGCAATGGGCATATGTCACAGGAGGTTAGGTGTGAAGGCTGACTGCCATAATCCAGCCATTGAGGGATTATCGGCCAGCAATAAAGGGGAAGTGTATTAGCGGAGACGGCTGACGGATGGAACAGTGAAAAGACTTCCTCTGGACGCCCACTCGCCTGGGTGTGTGTGTGTGTGTGTGTGTGTGTGTGTGTGTGTGAGTGAGTGAGTGAGTGAGTGAGAGAGAGAGAGAGCACCAAAAGGGCCTGAGCTACACAAGCTACAGGCTATTCAGAAACATGCAGTTCAAGGGTAGACAGGACCAGTCATTTAGTGAGGGGGGAGTTAAGGGAGGCAGGCACCATATTGGATTTTATTGACTATTGTGTGTATTGAGTTCAGCAATGTGGCTCCAGGGCCATTCACACTGATTGATGTTACAGGGGAGGAGACAAACAAATTGAATTCTTTTTTTTTTGTTTTTGTCTGCATTGAAATTGCTGAGATAAATAGTCGATTATGGGGCCGATCGTTGCACCGAAACGATTGTGTTGTGTCTGAGATGGCTTCATCAGACCTTTTTATTGAGGCTAGTAAACCTGGAAAAGCGGTCAACCATTCATCCTTATCAGAATCCAAACAAAAACAGACAGACAAGCACAATGCCCTAGTTATAGTGAGCATCTGCTAAATGCTAGTAGCTTCTCAGTACACTGTCCACATCATAATGAACCACATGTCAGCAACTGCAGTTTTTCTTTCACTGTTTTGTTTCAAATCCATCAGTTTTTGAGTTATTTTAGAGTGTAACAATTAGAATGCTTGAGCGATAGCCAACATAACAGTCAAGTCAGCTGTCCGTAAGTCGGTGTGGTCTAGAACTCTTAAGCTCTTAAGCTTTCTGTTGACCGTGGCCCTTGGTTCCGATGTCACATCCTTGAGGCTGTTAACCTTTATCGATAAGTCAGGACGTTTCGATTGGATAGACAAAGGTCAGAGCAAACAGATTAACAGCTTTACTTGTCTCCTTTCCGTGAGAGAGCCGGCCATCGCCAGAATCCAATAATCACCTCAACAGCCCAAGCTCTCCTTCAATGAGACAGGTCAGCAATACTAAACCACCAGTCCTCCGGGGAGAATATATATATATATATATATATATATATATATATATATATATATATATATATATATATATATATATATATATATATATATATATATATATATATATATATATATATATATGGACAGAACTAAAACTGTAGGACTGAATTGTGATGTTGTGAACAATTGTCCTTCACATTCAAATATCTGTAATGTTGAGGACCCAAATTGGACCCAAAACTGACTTTATGGAACTTTTTGGACAAACACACACACAAGATTCACAGGATCACACAAAATTCACAGGATCTGTGGAATGTTGTTTGTTCATCCTGGACAGAAATATCTGTTCATAGGTGCCAGAAGTTGGTCTCGATGCAAAGCAGATGTGCAGCAGTTATCAAAAACAATATAGGTACCGTATGCAACTGAACAGTAGCCTAGAAATCTAGACGCACCCTAGCGGCGGCAAATTAATTTGCTCAGCCTGTACGTCTAGTATCGAACCATAGGAATTTCTATTGGCTTAACACCGTGGATGTTCTCCAATCACAGCGCTCTATTTCGTTAGAGAGTCTTAAGGCGGGCTTAACAGGATAACGACATCCTGCGACGGTGAACAACAAGGAAGGTGGCTATGGCGAACAAAGAGCGGTTGTTTGAATCAGCGTTGGCGTCAACTTTGGAGGAGTTGGACTTGTGCTTTTCTTTGAAAGTAGAGCAACACAATGCACTTAAGTCATTCCTTTCGAAGAAGGATGTATTTGCCGTTTTGCCGACCGGATACGGATATGGCCTATTGCATGCCTAGGCAGTTTGAAAGACAATTCTCTGCCCGCCCCTTGGATTAAGCAGGTGAATGATTCGATTCCAGACTATACATTTCAATGATATAGGATGGCCCACCAGGCTAACTGAACAGTTCAGGAATTTAAATTCATTAAATCAAGTAATTGTAAAATGTCTTCAGTTTAAGTTAAGTGTTTGAGGTTGAAGAGAAAAATGTCAACACTGTCATTTGCTTCCGGTTAACAAAATAATGCAAGACTTGATCAAATTTGTTAATAATTAAATGTGTAATGTCTCCATTACATTTGTAATATGAAAATGAAAGATAAAAAGAAAAAAATATGTGCCCTTTATTCACTTTTTTTAATGGACTGCTATTTTTATTTCAACAGTATTGTAAGCTCCAAACCAAAATGGCGTCTTTTTGAGCTACGCCTACCCCATCCCCTGCATAACAGTACATGTTCAGTGCACTCGGCTACATGGCTACAGGAAGCAATAGCCTATAAGCTGTAGTGCCAAATATGGCAGATAAAGATCAAATATACATAGCCATAAAGCTTCCTTAGCGGTGGCCATTAAAACAGTAATTTCATCAGAAGCAGGACAAAATAGACAAACACTGTTTTTAAAAGCCTATGGGCAAACAGCCATTTACATTATTTTGCCAGCAGTTTGGTCAAACAGCAATGCCATCTGGCCCAGTCGCCGCTGCCAAATGAAAACGGAACCAGACTGACAGAGTAGAGTCATTGATGGCAGCTTGCAGAGACAGTGTTGAGTTATGGGACTCTGCAGCTGAAGCTGTCTCTCATCACATGCATACCAGCTGAGGCCTGGAGTGACCAGGAAACCTTCACACAGCCAAATCCCCTGCCTGTAACTTCATCAGCACAGATAATCACCCGCTGCAGAGATGTGTTGGCGAGCCACCCGGAGACACCTCACACCTCTCCCTGCCCACCGCCTGCAAAGTCGTCTCTTAATATTTATTCTTTTGGTCGAGTATAAATAGCAGGGAGGAACAGGGCCCTTTTTTCTGCCGAATGTGTGGCAGCTGGTTTCCATTTGCCATCCCCAGCCAAATTATACAGTATTTGAACACTCCAAACTCTCTGTCTCAGTCAAACACACACACACCACACACACACACACACACACACACACATGTAGGCACCCGCATACCCACACAACTATTTCCTCCATGGAGCCCACACTGTTACATGCAGGGTTGTTCATTTCTCTGTCTGGGTATGAATGAATGTCCGACTGTGTTCGCTTCAGCACTCCTATAAACAGATAGGGTCATACCGTCTGCCACACACACACATACACACACACTAACACATGCACAATTGCACACAGATACATTGAGTGATCACATTCCCAGCCATTTCACCCAGATCACTCAAAAAGTCCATACAAACTAGATTAATGACATCATCTGTTCAAACTTGTCACTGCAAGCAACCACATTTCAGGCAGTTCAGATGTGATCTATATGTTTATATCTCAAGATCCTATCAATTCTGCTATAATATAGACTTTAAAACAACCATATTGATTTAAATTACTCAAAAAATTGAAGTAATGTATAATTTCTTAAGGTGGCAGAGAGAGACCTTTATTGCTTCAACATGCAGCACAACCAGTAAAAATATACTCATGTGAACAAGACATAATTATCATCTTTCTGTAATTACAGCTTGTGAATGAACCGATGCAGCACATCAGCAAAGATTAAATATTTACTGCAGCAGTTTCATGCATGTGAAATAACAACAAACAAACAAAAAAATACTGTAACTATTCAACCAAGAATGTCACAAAAGAAGACCTAAGATGTTAGATATTCAAGTATATTGTATTTAATACATGTCCAACAGCATATCCAGTATTTCAAATATGACACACCACCATTAAACCGCATGTATTTATTTCATGCTGTTTGTAATTGTGTGTTGAATGCAATGAAATCTCCCCCACACACACACACACACATACACACACTGGTCTTAACACAGACATTTTTCAGCGTGTTGATTTGGGCAGAGTTAGCTAGCTGCTCCCCTCCTGCCCCAGGGAGGCTGATGGAACAGACACTACCAATTTACAGCTAATTGAACAGCAGGAAATTGCACCTCGTTTTAATTTAGTGCACGTCAGTGGCAGACATCTGACACAACATGCCCGTTCACTCCTGCACTCTTTCTCTTTCTCTCCCTCCTTCTCTCTTTTTCTCTCTCACCTTTCTTTCTTGGCTGGCCCATCCAGATGTGAACTGCAAGAAATCTCAAGGAAAAACTCACTTTCAGAGAAGTTTTGGTTGGCTCACAGCAAAAACAAAGCATTTCCATCTCTTCCTCAGAAAAACAAACACACACACACACACACACACACACACACACACACACACACACACACACACACACACACAGAGTCTTTCAACATTTCCCAAAGCTTGTAATCAAACAGGTGCAGTCTTATCAGCACAAAAACTCCATCAGTGGGCCAGTTTACAAAGCTCCTCTGCCACAGCAAAGATCTGCTGCTAGGCAGGCTGGCCATGGGAAGGCAAAATCCATGCCATATCTCAAAATAATCACCGCTCTTTTATCCAAACAGAGGCCTCTCTGGGAACGTCATCGTAGAGCCTAGTAGTTCCTTGCAAGTGTAATTTTAATCCATAATATACGTAATAGAAGTCACGTGGAGAGAAAGAAACAGAGAGAGAAAGAGAGGTGTGACCAGCACGTGACCCTTAAGGATCCTCGGCACCTCACACTGGGGTGGGAGATGGCTCTCACCTGCATGTGGAGGGCTTTTAGCGTTAGCGAGGCGGAGGTGCTCTGCTCTCTGATTACCCCAGAGATAAGAGAGCCGGCAGGCAGGGCCCTCTCTCTCTCTCTTCCCCAGGCCTCATGGCTGCTCGGGGGAGCCATAAACACTACCGAGAGATGGGGAGACGGGAGCTCTCGTATCAGGGTACGGTGTGTGTGGAGCTGTGGTTCAGTGGTTGAGGGTACGGAGTGTGTGGAGCTGTGGTTCAGTGGTTGAGGGTACGGAGTGTGTGGAGCTGTGGTCAACAGAGGCACTGGCCGCCCCTCCCGTGGCTTTGCACCAGGAAAAGAACGAGGGGGGGAAAAAACACAAACTGATGCCATGTCGTTAGCTGCAGTGGCGTGGTGGCATGGTGCTGCCAAGCACTGCCCAGTAGTGGCCTGGGAAAGGCCTCATCCACCACATTAAAGGGGAGGGAATCCTCCATGCGGAACAGTTGCCCTTCTCCGTCCACTGACCCGACTAGGCCCGCGCCTCTCTGCCCGTGCTGTGGTTGCCAAATTGATTAATCGTTTCGTTGTGGGGCCCATGTTTTTATCTCCCTCACCCATTCTCCTCTCTCTCTCTCTCTCTCTCTCTCTCTCTCTCTCTCTCTGTCGGTTTGTTTGCCTGCTCTTAACTAGCCCCTCTCCTGCCCCTCCCTCCACTTGTCCCTCCTCTCTGGCCATTTTGTATCTGCTCCTGGCGGCGGATCCGTTTAAATGTCTTGTGATGGTTTTCTATAGGAGGAGCCGTGCGGGGCTCTCAGACACTTTTGTCCATGAGAGAGAAGGAGAGAAGGAGAGAGAGAGAGAGAGACAGAGACAGAGAAAGAGAGAGGGGCGTCTGAAGAGGGGCGCTGTTAGCACCCGTGCCCCGCTCCAAACAGCAATGGCTGGCACCCCCACGACACTCTTTCACAGAATGATAGAACGAGAGAGAGACAGAGGGAGGGAGAGAGAGAGGGAGTGAGTGAGAGGAAGAGAGTGAGAGAGGTAATGAGACAAATACACAAGCAAACGGACACACAGAGTGTTTTAATCAGTCACAGGAGACAGCGATTGTGCGCAGGCTCCTTTGATGGCTTCATTCTGTTGCAGGAGACTGAGCCAAAAGAACTCCAAACTGTCACAACAGAGCATGCATGTTATCACTCCATCCTCCATAGCTCGCACAGCATTCCATTGCTCAAATCAATCTTGATCGAATGCAAAAATAAACACCTAACCCTCACCCAGAGTGGGTGAAAAAAACAGCTTCAACATCTGCTGCTACGTTCTGGAAAAAAGTAAGCCTCAATAGAACTACAAGTCCCATGCACGCCTGCACCAATGGCCAAAGACATGTGGATGTGCTGCAGTAGTGTTGCATAATGCATTGGAGAGTTTTCGGTCTTCTTTTTTTTAATTCCCTCGAGCGCTGATTGTGTTTACTGTGCCTGTTTGCCACAGTCTAATGAATTTCGCTGAGAGAACTCTGACCTGAGCCAGAGTTAAATGGGTCATGTTCAACGTCTATTGTCTTTAAGGACAAGTTGAGATTCAGACGATGAAGGGGCTGGTGGTGATATCCGTTCGGTTGTGTGCACTCATTCGCGCAAGCCTGTTTGTGTGTGTTTGTGTGTGTGTGTGTGTGTGTGTGTGTGTGTGTGTGTGTGTCTGTGTATGTCTATGTGTGTCTGTGTGTGTCTGTGTGTGTCTGTGTAGGACTTGAAAGTGCATGTTACTCACGCAATGGGACTCTAGTAGAGTTTCAGAGGAGTGGCAGACACGCAGCATGACAGACCGTTCAGTCATGAACTTCTTGTGCTCAGTCTCTCGGGCTGAGCATATTTCATGTTAGACTAACTAACCGACGAGGCTACGTGGTGAGATTAATGTAATGGTTTTCATCTATGCAAGACATTTTAATTATACATTGTTTAATCCTCAAGAGCTATTACAACTGTAGGAATGTCCTGACAGGAAATTGTCCATAATGGTAATAGCATATGTTGGTTGATGGAATGCAACCTTTTATTGGCGATAATTAAAAATACAGTTGAAAATAAATGTTTACTCTTTGTGTGGTAAACCTCTTCTAGCACTTTTCTTTTTTGCTTCCAAGTGAATTGACCAAGATATTAACATGGGTCAAACCACATGGCTTATGCTATGTTTTATAACACAAAATGAAAGAAATCCTTCTCATAGAAGCATGCTAAGACCACCCTGAGAGGGTTCAGTAAATATGCTGGCAGAGGCTTCCATTGAGTCTTCAACTATTCAATGGTGAATGAAGAAAATCGTCAAAAAAACGGAAGGTGCTTACGACTTGGATGCCAGCAGAACAAGGGAATTGGGAAATGGCTTCCTTTATCGGTCTGGAGATGTACTCCAAAGCTTGTTATTGTTCATCAAAAGAAGCTGAAGAGTTTCCAGTTGATTTCTGCCTCGCGTTAAGGCTGAGGTGGGAACTGGGAACACAGGGTTGATTTAAAACCCACTGCGATGCCAGCAGGACTTGGAACAAGTTTTAAACACTGTGTTGCCAAGCTGTGTTGTCCCAGATAAGAGAGACAAAAAGTGACTAGATTACATTAAGCGAGGAAAAGGTTGTAATGAGTTTATCTCAAGAGTAGGTGATTCATATCTTAATTAATTTTGCATTCATTATGGTTATCTTAATTAGCACTCCTTGCATTTTTACAAGTTGATACTGCACCATATGCCCAGAAGAATAGATAATTTGCTGAAATTAGATTGAGTCCTTTATTTCAAGTTGGATGGCATACTTTGAAAGTTTGTATGTACATCTGTGTATATCTGCTGAACAGGAATAATTTCATTGGAACTTTCAAAGATTAGAAAATGTTAAAATAGACTTTAAGTTCACCATGCTGTTACCTCAACATCCTACAGCCATAACACAGCATTCCTCTCTGAACGTTTCTCTTGAGAACACAGACAGATGGATTTATTCATTAACTGGTGAGTGCATCTGCAAATAAGTCTTTCTGCCGCCAAACAGGAAGCACAACCTGCATTACCTAGTCAGCAGCTACTTAGAGACAAACTTGTCACATCAATGTTTCAGTTTTAAAACAAAAAACACAAACACATCCATCACACGATCAATCATTCAATCAATCAATCAGTGCCTGCTCTTATCGCCACCCTTCAAAGCCATTAGTGCAACGCTCAGGGGGAGGAACACAATGGTTAGGTAGCGGACTCTACTAAAGGGGCCAAGCCATACTCCTTGGCTTGCCCATGACAAAACCAGGTGATGACATGGCCGTCACGCCACACAGAAATCCCCCCCCCCCAATAACAGTTCAGGATCAGTGAGTGAGGGCGTGGGGGGCAGAGAGGTGAACATCATTCAGAGCTGTGTGAGTGGTAAGGTGGTTGTGGGGGGGTGAGGGTGGGGGGTACACACCCATACTTCCCTTTCTCTCTCCCCCCACCCTACCTTCCACCCAGCCAGCCAGTGACCCAGGCATTGGAGTGCACTCACCCCGAGCCTGACCCTCCACGAGCCCGGATGCGGGAGCGGCCGGGGCGGTAGGCTCCCCTCCCTGCTTGGCCTCCTCCACTCCCAGAACCTGCTGCCTGTCTCCACGCTGGGCTGCACTCGGTCAAAAAGAGGAAACCTGATACTCCGCCACAGTTTGCAAACAAAGCAACGCCTAGAACCGGGTCCACCTGAGGGGTCACAGTGCTCAAATGGAATCATGCTGTGTCTTTATGGTTCTATAATGTGTGTGTGTGTGTGCATGTGTGTGTGTGTGTGTGTGTGTGTGTGTGTGCACGCATGGTGTGTGTGCACGTCCATGTGTGTGTGTGTGTGTGTGTATGTGTGTGCGTCTGTGTGTGCATGTGTGTGTTAAATTGTAAATGCAGTCGGGGGATGTGGGTGAGTAGTTTCCTGAGTGTGTTTGATATTATAAAAGGCAAATAAAGAGTCGATTCAGAGATCGGGGTTATGAGGATGAGAAGGGGCAAGTAAGTAACGCATGAAGCCTTTTTTCCGTTCCTAAAGAAACAAGGTCTGGAGACTGAGGCACTAAAGCAGGAACAGAAAAACAAAACTTCCTCTTTATCACAACGTTTCACCTCTCTTAAGCAGGAACAGGCTGTCTCATTGAAATGAAAGCCAGATAACCCTTTTGATGGCTTTGTCCTGGGTGAGCGCAACAGTGAGTGTTTCTTCAAACACACAGGACTTACACTGTCCTGATAAGGAACAGCAGCAGGCAAGAAACGATGGGCAGGAATGTTAAAAGGATGTCATTTGTCTGGCCAGTTTGGTAAGCGGGAGCAATGCAACACAAAACACTTCTTGCGATGGCCAGATAAGGAGAGTGTCATTCTTGCGATGACCCCTACAGATAAAATTACACCCCGGAGGTCAGTAATGGTGACAAGTGTATGACAGGTGTATATGCTCACCCGTAGTGATCCATCACTCTGACTGGCTGTTGAAAATGCGTCTTTGATGCTGACGAAGAGCAGCATTTTTCTCTATGGAGCAACATAAGTAATATAGCTGTCACACTTAGTGTCATACATAATACTTAATATAGCTGTCATTAACTTAGCATTTAGTGTATAAAAATGCTTGAAAATGATTAATAGTCTTTGAGCAATTTGTCATCTAAATGGCTTTACATAATGGAATGAATGAGTTCATAGATCTTTGAGCAATATTTATGTTAACACAGTAAATCATAGAAAATGATTTACAGTAAATTAGAAAAAAACTAATACATGCATTTGTAAAATGACTATCAAACAGCTTCAGGCGATACAGCAGCTAGGGTTCTCACGAAAACTAAAAGAACTGACCACATTACTCCGACTTAAGTCGCTGCACTGGCTTCCAGTAAGTCACAGAACTGACTTTAAAGCACTACTGCTTGTTTACAAATCACTAAATGGAACGGGAACTAATTACCTATCAGACATGCTTCACCAGTACACACCTTCCAGACCTCTCATGTCCCAGCAGAAAAACTTGTTAGTAAACCCGCTGTTAGAAGTAAACATGTGAAGCAGTTTTTAGTTGCTATGTGGTTCAGCTCCGGAACCAACTTTCAGATGACATCAAAAAGATTTTAAATCTAGACGTAAGACCAAACTGATTCTGAGTCTATCTTTTAATTATTCTACCTTGTGTTTTTTATGTTCTCTTTTTAATTCTTCTTTATGTATTTTACTTTTTAAACTATTTGTAACTATTGCCCTTTTATGCTTTTATTTCCTGTTACTCCTGTGCTTTTTTATGTAGGTATGTATGTATAAAGCACATTGAATAAGCCCTGTGTATGAAATGCGCTATATAAATAAACTAGACTTGACTTGACTAAATGTTTTGTGCTTTCACAGTAAATATGCACCCTGATTAAAGAAATGACAAGATTAGCCACCCTTTCCTCTGACATTGGACATAACATTCATCTGTATGACTCACTTGGACTGAATCAAGTGCAATATCTTGCCAGCAAGACTCAACTAGTTCAAACACACACTTGTTCACAATCTTCACATGAACCCTGCACATGTAAGACACGTCTGCATATGGGCCATGCACATAAGCCCCGTTTTCCCATGGAACGTCCACACAAGCTATATGAGAAGCATTTCACTCTGAAATCTGATCCACATGGCCTGATATGTGTCAGAAAAATGCATTTCACAAACAGAACTAACCGAATGAACTGCATGCCCCAGGGCCTGCGCCCGACACTGGAGGAAAGATATGCCCTGACTGATGCTCTTGTCAGCCCAACGCCACAGCGCCCAGTTTATCTCACGACCTCCGACCTTGCAGTGACCTCTCCCAGGTGACATCAACACCTCGGAGGAATCTTAAGGAAGTCACAGCAGTGTTGAGGTCAGTAAAGAAGCATGTGGCCATATTTCCCCCCGAGTTTAGAAATGTATCCACAGAGTGTGGTGTGAACCTTTAAAAGGTCCATTCTGCAACAAGCATGCTGTGTGTTGGCAACCATTCAGAGCTTTGTAAGGAAAATAGCTTTCTTAAAAGATCCCGGCTGTGTTTCAGAGCACTACAACTGACCGGGTTGTTCACCCGTCCAACGGTGATTCAAAGTGGTTCAGTTTCTCCTGACAGAAACCATGACAACCCATTTAGCTTCTGTTCAGCTGCACACTTGACAGGCCTTGGTAGTGCAAAACTAGCAACACATTTGGTATAAGCATTCAGCTTTCAATTACCCCTCTCGGCAATTGCCCTCACACCGTTTCCACAGAAGTGGAAGCAATTACCTAAAATAGCATAAGTGCCTCCATGCATGCCACCTACAGAATTTATATTAATAAAGAGCGAAAATGTCCACATTTCCTCCGCTTGCAAATAAGGCCCACAACATTTCGGCAGTCGGCTGTTAGGAGGAATAGTCATGTTCATGCTCAAAGATGTGGAAATTTTCATTGTCCAACTAAATGAGGGAGATACGTGAATGTGTTAGTGCCAGCGAATTTAGATGGTAAACATGTTGCAGATGTGTGTAAGGATGTTTATATAGGTGTCATGAGGACTTTCTGTGGGAGCAGAACTTGACGGCTCTTGGGTGAGGCAGGCAGAAGGCAAAATGAGCGTTATGAAGCAGCCTGCATGGTTGGCTGTGGATCAAAAGACAGACAGTGTTCAGGCTGGGATTTTATGTGAGCCATTTTCAGTTGGCTTTCGCATCGGAGACAGTTTGATGGTTGTTTAGACAGTGGTGAACATTGCATATCCATTTGTCTGTCTGTCTGTATATATGTGTGTGTGTGTGTGTGTGTGTGGGGTGCGTACTTGTATCTGCACGAGACAGAAAAGAGGAAATGGTCAAGGATCTACAATCTAGTGCTTTAGTTTATGCAGAGGTGGGTTGTTACATAAACCTTTTACATAAAGTACGTTTTTACAATAAATGTTAGGTTACTTATGAAGTAAAGAATTCTTTTGACTCTTGACATTTATGATTCAACTAATGCAGGTATACTCCATTGCATTTTTCTATCAAATTATTTTTAATCACAGGTAATTTTACATTGACATAGTGTACACGTAAAGCTTTTATTTTTCTCTGTTGTATTTGCCTAATTGAGTTTTATATAAGGAGCTAGCTAGCTAGTCACCAGAATAAGACTACTTAATGATGACATTAGAAAGATTTCATCAAATGGTAATGTGTATTGTGATAAATATTAACTTGATATTAGTTACTAAAACTTCAGATGATAAATAAAGTAACAATACTTTTATTTGTGTACAGCTTTTGCTTACTCTAATCACCTTTGTTTAAAAGTCAGAATACTAAGGTATACTTATAAAGTACTTAGTACTATCGGTATTATTGTCTTCTATCGTAACTACTATGAAAAAGTAAGTTAAAGTACCCATTGTGAAGACGTTTTTGTAAATATGATTGTATTAAGTTACCCATGTCCTTTTGAAAGCAGAATTAGGTGGAGGTAAAAATATGTAAAGAAATGCAAGTTATTTTCCCTCAAGAAGGCTTGCCATAACTTTGATATGTGTTTAGAGTAGTATACACATTGTGGAGATACATTGAAACAGTTCCAGGCCTATTTGAAGTCAGTGCAGGAGCAAGAGTGTTAAGTTGCATGGGCCTTTCCTCACAGACAGTAGACCTCAAGCCATTATAGCATTATAAATGTAGAAAGGGGAAAATATTATACTCTAACGGATAAAATGAGTTTCTGGAATAAAATGTACTCTTAAATTATGCATAAACAAAGCATAAATGATGTACTTTGACATTTGGAACAGTAATTATGAACAAATGTGTTTTCCCCCAAGATTCCAGCTTGCACAGCTCAAAATAATAATAATAATAATTATATATATATAATTTTTTTTTTTATATTTTTTTTTTTTTGGTAGTGGACTGCGTGCTGAATACCCCATTGTGAATCCACAAACTTGTTACCTTAATCCTATGAAATCAATTCCGTGCAGATATAGCTATTAAATCCCTTCTCTTTTACTTTTCCCCAATTTGTTCCTTTGCTGTTTTATTTTTATCACCTCGTGGTTTCACAGAAATGGTGGCAATAGAAGCTATGGATATATAAAAGTGTTACAAATGAATCTACAGCCAAAATAGGAAACAGACCTCATGATGAATGTCATGTATTGTAGCCCTAGCAGTGAATGTACCCTCGAGAAATGCAAAGAGAGAGAGAGAGAGGGAGAGAAAGAGAGAAAGAAAGAGAGAGAGTGGGCCCCTTTTCCAACGTGATTGTGTTTTATAGGCGATTGGAGAGACTGGTGCCGGTGTGAGTGGTTCCACACCTACACAGCACATGCTTGCGGTGAAAGGTGTAGTTTCGCAACATAAAGGACTCCATGGAGAAGCACCGACCGAGGCCACGGCTCCGGCCAACGCATGGGGGTAAGATCACTTTCTGAGAGTGTGTTAATACGGAATGGGATGAGGAAATTAGGGTGCCAAAGACGGCACAACCCCTCAGCCATACTGGCACTGGCACTTTTTTTTGGGGGGGTGGCAAAATTAAAATAAATTCAACCAAACCGAAAATCAGCAAGTTCAAATTCTTCATGCCACCTTGTGTAATATAATCCTATGGGCAAGCTGCAATAACAAAATTCACAGTTTGTTTTATTGACGCACCTAACGAATGTGTGTTTTGAGGATGGAAAGAGCGCGGTTGGCTCTCCAGAAACCTGGCCGTTCCACTCCATATAGCTTTTATAAAGGCCCTCAAGTATTTGAAGTCAAGAACTGGTAAATCCACTGGTGTAATGACGACCTTTCTTCTCCCCGTTCATAATGACAGCGGGTGAAACGTTATACTGCTGCTCTGATGGAAAGAGAGGAAGGGAAATTTGTCAGCATTATTGTAATAGCAGCCAGGGTCAGCACACCAGGGTCTGGAGTCAGAGAGTTGAGCGCGTCGCTCTCTTCCACCACCGCTAATTAATGGGAAAAACACACTAGGAGGGCCAAATTACAGGAGCGGAAAGGATACTGCAAAATGTGACACTAACACGGAAACATGCACTCACGCAAGCAAAAGACACACAATTGCACACACACAAATCACATACACTGCTGAAAATACAGACAGTTATCCCCTGCAAAAGTACCAGTCGCATGTTTATGGAAAAAGATGATTATCTTTGACACAAATGCACTCCAAGCAGATAAAAGCAGTGTCCGTGTTTAAGGAAGAAGAAGAATGTGCACAGAGACATTCAGGCAAGGACAGTGATAGAGAGAGAGGGGAAGAGAGAAATGAACAGCTGGATGATATCTATTTCTCTGGTAATGGGCAGACAGAGGCATAGACACACATGGCTGACTGTCTTCAGTTCCACTCTCTCTCTCTCCCTTTCTCTCACTATCACTATCTCTCTCTCTCTCTCTCAGCCAACATGACGCTCCTTTTAGGGAATTACCTCCGAGAGTCAAACAGTAATTAAAAATGTACGGCGAGCGCACACAGCACGAACATCCCGCACCAGGTCGTCTGCTCACTCAAGGAACGCTGTCGCCTCGGCTTCACTTCACGCCGAGCAGCCATTTGGAAAACACGAGCCTGCGCGCGGGGTGCCATTTGAGAGGCGATACACACTGATTGATTGGTACAATCAGAGCAGCTGTCGAAAGTTAGTTTGGAGGCAGCAGCCAGGGCATTTCATTTAGCGGGGATAGAATGGCCCCCGCTCGCAGATCTCGGAGACATCGGGGCCTCATCGTCTAATTTGCCGGCTCATGGGGAGAATAGTGAGCATAGCGATCACTGGATGAGTATCAACTGTTAGTAATCTAATTAAGTTAGTAATCATTATACCGCTGTCACAGACAGTGTGCAGACAGTACTCTGGCATAAAAGGAAGTAAATAAAATATGAAATAAGATCTATGCCAACATGTTTGTCTCTAGTGTACACATTCAGAAAGGCTCTCAATCGCACAGAACTGAGTAGCTCTTACCATTGGTTTGTGTTTACTGTTCGTCAGAATGAAAATACTTCACTGATATATTACAGATAACATTATAGAGCAATTTCATTTGTCTATAAAGCAGGAAGCTTAATTGAAGGAAAATACCCTTCAAAAAAGGTTGTCCAATATTAAAATGCATATTACTGTAAGCAATAATTAATCTGTGTAATTCTTTAGCAACACAGTACGTGATTGCTTGTCAAAGGCTCATCTCTTGGATTAATATGCAGATCTGCTATCACACCCACAATGTAACTAAAGCCACGCACCACAATCAATGCTGAATGTAATCCAGTAGAGAAAAAAAGCATTTCTGTTAAAAAAAAAAGAAACTTCTGCCAGTACCACCTTAAACCACCAAATAGTAACTTAGTAGGAAGACAAGGCATGCTCGCTTACTTTGAGGAGCGTGGGTGAGCCCTGGTCCCTGGTTCACATGAGCCGTGGTTCCTGGTTCACGGGTGTGCGGTTTCTCTCCCAGGCGCTGCAAGACAAGAACAATGGGCAATGAGCGCTGTGTGTGTGTGCTGCAGAAGAGCCGCACCGAGCGAGCTTTTGCCGTTCCGCGCCGAGCCGTGCCGAGCAGAGCGCCCCTCCACATGTCACACATCATGCCTCACATTCTGCTGCGGATTTATCGGGGTGCCTCGATGGCAGCTCCTCGCACTGTGACAAACACACATGCGCAAGCACACAAACACACACACATACATACACACGCGTGCGCGTCTCAACATGGAAAACACATGGGCACCCAGGATGTACCATCCATAACCACATACAATTAGACACACACACACACACATACATACATACACACACACACACACACACACACACACACACACACACACACACACATACACAAATACAGAAAGACACACTTGTACTCTCAAAGAGACACATGGAGTGAGTACTGTCTTGGTAACGGCTCTAAATTAGGAGGCAGAATCGCTCCCAGGGGGGATTTGATAACTGGGCAACACCTGAGAACGGCAGCACTGTGTCATATCACACTGACACCTGCCTGTCCTCTGAGACTCCTCTGTACACCTCCACTCATCTCAGGGAGAAAGGGAGAGAAAGCATGGTACACTAG
The DNA here is from genome assembly GCF_017589495.1 of Alosa alosa. Taxonomy (NCBI): domain Eukaryota; kingdom Metazoa; phylum Chordata; class Actinopteri; order Clupeiformes; family Clupeidae; genus Alosa; species Alosa alosa. The sequence continues at coordinate 8,732,018 of NC_063199.1, forward strand.
TGAAGTGTGTTAGTGTAATCCACTGAGAGAGAGAATGACACAGAGAGGGGTATATGTGTTAATGAATATCATTGCTTATCTGTGTGTGCCTGTGTGCATGCTGGAGTGCTTGTATGAGCCATTCACATTGTGATCCTTGCAGAAAGAGATGTGAATTGCTCCCTGTGGAGTGCGGGTGATCACAAACAATACACTGTGAAGCTCATCTCATTCACACAGAGACGTATATCTTGCAAAAGAAGGGGGCACATTCAGTTTCAGAGAGAGAGAGTGTAATTTGAAGCACTGGACAGAGCTAGACAGATTGAGAGAGAGAGAGCGAGAGAGAGATGGGAGGGAGGGATATGGAAAGAGAAATTAATGTTTTGTGGTATTTGGTGGCTCCGAGTAGACCAAATTCTATCATGGCGGTAGACCTGCTTTCAGCGGGGTTTGGAATATAACCCACAAAGAATGGTGGGAAAGTTAACCCCCCACCATAACTCTTTAACTAGCACATCAAGTCAAACACACAATACGTGCATTAAGAAAATACATACACACACACACACACAGAGGCATGCCCATATGGTGTATGTAGCCAGGCACCAGTGTAACCATTGTGGCATGGCTGTGAAACAGTCACTTTAAGAACCCCCCCCTTGCTTTATGAAAGTGCATACACATATACACAAACCAGATGTACATGTGGACCACACTGTTTGGGAAAGACACATCAACAGAGAGACAGAGAGAGAGAGAGGGAGAGAAAGTGTGTGTGTGTGTGTGTGTGTGTGTGTGTGTGTGTGAGAGAGAAAAGGGGGTGGGGGATAGAGAGAGAGAAAGAGAGAGCATGAGAGAGAGAGAAATTTCACAGACTCTTCCTGCAGGTGACCACATGTCCTTTCCTCTCAGACTTGAAGAAGTGTGGCTGATTCGAAGAATTTGAATGAAACCAAACCTCCTAGTGTGCACGGGAATGCCTGTGAGGGTGTGTGTGTGCATATGTGTGTGTGTGTGTGTGTGTGTGTGCAAAACCATTAAGTGTGAAATCACTTGACCCTCTTGATGGCATTTACAGGGAACACTCGGATTCATGCTGTCCAGCTTGACACTGACAACATACATGAGCCGCTGGCCCGTGCACAAATTACAGTATAGAGCAACAGTTCACACACATAGACTGGTAAGGGATAGAATACCAATGAGTTCGTAATTAGTGCATACCATTCAACATTCTGCCCAGCCTGGCAAACATTGATGTATGGCAGACTTTACGTCATCATTATCAGGTTATTTCCATATCTTTCCAATTAGGGAGAGCTGCTATGAAACACTTGGCCTCTTTCACCGATGGGCGATCCCCCAGAGAGAATCTAGTTTGCATTCCTTAGACATTCTGCATTGCCTGAACAGGTATGAATGTGAATCAGATGTCAAAGCCTTGTCTTCTCATCACAGTGCAGTATGTCCCATGTGTTCATATGTACACACACACACACACACACACACACACACACACACACACACACACACACACACACACACAATACTGAAATAAGGTTTAATGTAAGATTCTAAGTCTTCCAAAATGACTCACAGAGTGACTCACAGAGCTTGTAAGTAATGACTCCAATGGAAACAAGTCATGACTTTGTGCTCTGCCCACTGTTTGCAGGTTTCACTATTAGATCACTACACAGGATCTAAAGTTTAGGTTATATTATGGATAGACCACAAAGACTCGCCACACAGTGCATTTCCTCCCTAAAGGACTACTACTAGGACAACATAAAGGTGTACTTTTCTGCCAATGGGTATTTTCGAGAGAAATTGTTGACATCATATTGCTAGAACTTTCCACTATTTAATCACAGTCTAATGGTACCATAAGAAAATGCTTAACTTAACAGTGAATACGATCAATGTGATAAAAAGAAAAAGAGATCCAAACTTGTGTAAGAGAAGTGAAATGAATGGAGAATGCAGGCAGAGTAGTTCAACGCAATATCAGCCTCTATTTGGCCTCACAATAAGGTAGCCTAGCAAATGTAGCCTAATTTAGACTTTTCCTCCAGACTGCATGTCAAGTGTCATTCTTTCAATGGTTTTCCAACTTCACGGCGAGTACGTAGACCTAGCTAAGTTAAGTCCACCTTGTGTAACATGCTGATAATGCAAGCTTTCTGCACATCAAAGGGAAATAGTAACATTAAAACAACGCCTTGACAGATGGATAATGTAACATTGCCAGACCACTGTTGCCGAGTTAGGCTACTGTAAATGATGGGTTTACTGTAGCAACAGATGATAGCCTTGCGCACCTAGGCCTATAGTGTATTCCTAGTAGCCTATGCCTGACCTAGCCCATGAGCTAACTGGCTAAGTAAGTCAGCTGTGATGTTGATAAAACATAATGCGATCTCCTGGCATTTGACATCCAAAAAACATAGCTTTGCTAATGCCAGTGTCGCGAAGCATACAGTCATCATCCTAGCTATTGGCTAACACCACTGCACCTGTGTATAGGCTACATTGCACAACCATTACTTATTCCACTTTCCTCTTTCTAAAGTAAACTTTTCTTACCTGTTCATAACGTCACGGTTACCCAGCCCCAGCAGTGGAGCACCCACCCCATCCCCATTCTTGTCCTCCGTCCTTTTCACTGATTTAAGCTCACATTAAGCATAGCCTACCCACCCTATTTCCACAGGTGTCAAGCATTGCTCACACACAATCTCTGCTATAGAAATCCCAGGACCATGGCCAGCTACCAAGGCTAAAGAATTCTAATGGGCTAATTAGTATGCTAAAGCCTACGAAGCTGTTAGCAGATTTCAATTTGCTCTGCAGGTCTGCCTGGAGAACTTCACCAAAAACCCAGAAACCAATCACCTGTATAGGACGGGCTTTATATTGAACATACCGAAGACACGTCAGTGTTAAACTGCATGGATTTGTGTTTTAACAACTGCATTTAAAAAATGTGTTTGGTGAGAGTTCAATACAGATACTTAAGTTTCATTTCCCTGCTGGTTGGGCCCTTTGGAGATAGGAAGTAAATGAAAGGGCCTCAGATCCATTCTCAATCTCAATGCTGAACATCACAAGGCTAAACCGAAAGACAGGTCTAGCACATCCACTTGTCCAGCTATAACATTGATCCTGACAGCGATTCAGCAATTGGCAAATTGGTAACACTGTTTGCCTGCTTTTTTAATTCTGTTTTATTGTCTGTATGTTGTTTTGTAGGCTACAGAGACATATAAAGAGAATAACCATCAACATTGAGTATCCAACTTAATCAGTGATCCAAACAGATAGCCTTTCACTGCTCTAAGTAGGCTATAGCCTAAACTATATGCTTATTTATACAGTCTGTGTCAGAATCAGTGCTGACAAGCAGATGTAATTAGATGTGATTAGTTTTCCAGTTTAGCCTTGTGACGTAGGCATTCAGCCTATTGAGAGTTGAGAAGCAGTCAGGTGTTAGCTAAACTAATAAGGCCTATGCAAGTGAGTTTGGTGCCAACTGTGCTGTTATTGGGAGGCTAGTGTTAATCATGATTCTGCTTGCATTTTGTTAGCTTGCTATAGTTTCATACTGTTGCTTTAAAACAAGCTAAAGGAGCCATGAGCAATGTTGACTTAATTCGCAGCAGGCCAATTTAAACAAATCTGTTGTGAAAATTGTGCAACAATTGTGCATAGTCTGCATACATACATTTACAGTTACACCAATGTACAGTATTTCCAATGTAGCCTACAATGTTGCTCTGTTACAGTATATAGCCTATCGCTGCTGTTTTGTCCATTCTATAATATATGCCAGAAAGTGATCCTTTAATGTTGTAATAATGTATAGGAATTAGAGAGGAGTAGTCATGAAATGCCCCCATGTACTACAATTATGTTTTGGGTAGGAGAAGGAGTCTGGAGTAGTCTGCAGATTTAGAGCTTGTTTTAATTCATGCCTCATTTTATCTATCAGTTATGCAATGATTACTCAATCCTATGCATGCTTGATTAAATATGTTTATTCAAGGGCTATTAACACTAGGACCCCGTTTACACGAGCATGTGTATTTTTATAAACGAAGACATTTCCCTACGTTTGAGCCTTTCATTTAGACGCAAACGGAGAATTCGCCCCGTAAAACGGTTATCCAAAAAAACTCCGGCCAAAGTGATTTTTTGGGAAAACTTTGTTTATGCATTTGGTTGTAAACTGGTAAACGGAGTTTTGGGCAGCCAACGTCACAGTATGTGACAGAAGTACACCAAATGTGCGACCAATGTTTACATTTACATGTTCTCACGTGCGACTTTTCAGGGTTCTGATTGGTTAATGTGAGCTTGAGCTTATCGTTAGACTGCCACTGTGGTTTGGCGTGCTCATGACAGCATGTATGTACACGGGTTCGTGTAAACACATTTAAAAAAAAAAAACGGTCTCGTGTAAATGCAGTTTTATTTGCAAACGTAGATGGCCAGATATTCGTTTAGGAAAATACCCTGCTTCGTGTAAATGTAGTCTAGGTTCCCACTCTTGTTCTACAAGAAAATAAAACAAAAACTGTAGGCCTGTTGGATTGATGGATGCACTGGAGTGCAGCCCTTTTAATCAACACAAAGTAATCAAAACTGTATAACACTCAGTAAAAATGAGACAATTTCATACAAGTCAAAGGTTTGTTTGCCGCCGATTTTCACAGTGGGAATAAGTGAGGGACGACGGTTCCTCAATAGGAAATGTTGTCTGGTGCAGTAATTACAAACGCAGAACAAAATGATGACAACTGCAGTTAGCCGAGTAAACAAACATTGCTCCGTTCTCCATCTTCTTTATGAAGCTGTCAGAGGAGGGGCAGTCAACAGAAACAGTTTACAAGATTGAAACCAACATTTAATGATTTAAAATCAAAACCAGCCCTCTAGGCAAAACAAAGATGCCTAAAGTTCATTAAACCTGCATTGTGCAAATTGCCATGAAAAACAACGTAAAACAAAACTGCAGTGAACGTTGATTTTTTTTCCCCCTCCTCGCTGAGGTTGGAGTAATATAGTTTTAATTGGCTTCATTTTTGACAAATAAGAAATGGCGGTTTAATAAAGAAATACCCAGAATTGACAAACTCCAGAGTTGACATGATTACCCTACTACACACACAAAAAATGAGCTTGCTACTGTTCGTCTGTCGAGGTCATGTAGCATAACATCACGCTGACACACAGCAATGCCGGTGACCTTTTACCCGGCCGCGTGTATGTGCTCTTTGTGGTGTGGCGAACATGGGGAATGATACAGGGGTAGGAAATGAGGCTGATGAGAGAAAAGCTCATAATTCGACTCGCTTATCCTTCACCATCCATTCATTTTAATGCGGACGATTAGATTCACAGTGAGCAGAGCACTGAGTCTCAAGCTCGCCTCTCGACTCGTCGTCCCCAGTGGTTTCTGTGGCAAGGCTCGTAACCTTGACTCGAACAAATAAAAGGGAGGAAAATAAAATGGTTTTAAAAAATTCTTCATCATCATTTTTAAGGTGCTGAGCGATCAGTAAGTGGCAAGAATGTATTTCAGGTCCAAAAATTAGCTGTCATGCGGTTGGTTTTGAAATGTCTTAATTCAGGCAAGGCAGGTATGGCACGATGTCACCTTGTCATTTGGCAGCTGTCCACTTGTGAGGCCACCACTGGCAATATGAATTGAAGATTGGGGCAACAAAGATAAACAACCTTGAAAACACAGTCAGCAGACTTCTCGGAATTTCATTTAATCTCCAAGGTTATGTTTTGCTCTTGTGATAATCTTTTTTTTCTTCTTTTTTTTGGAGGGGTGGTCTTTATCCTTCCCTGGCAAAAGAGTTCAAACAGTGAATTTATTTAGATGTCTTACAAATGATTTGTTTTCTCAAAAGGCTTTTGCTCCCATATAAAAGCAAACGATAATCAAGGTGAAGACCAGGGGTCAAGACACATCAAAGGTCCTTGTCCAGAGAAAGGCTGCTTTCTTCAGCCCGGCTCTTCCATCTGAGAGTCATTAAAGCTGAACCTTGCTGCCGAAAAAAAGCAGATCCATCCCACAGCGTCCCATCTGAATAACCCCTCTCTGTGTTTATTGTTGGAGGAAGCGGGGCAATCAATTGGGGGAAATTGGAACTGGTTCATTGCAGTGGCAGCGTTCTGAAAGAACAGGGTGTAATGAATGTTTGATGGATTTTTTCGGTTGCTGTGTGTGTGTGTGTGTGTGTGTGTGTGTGGGTTAGAGAGTAAATGGTCACTATTTTATGGCCTGGATGGAGTAAGATGTTGAGTCAATATCTGTCCTTGACCAATCTAAATCCCTCAGAGAACACATGCGTCAGTAAACGGACAAATCACAGGATATCCTCCCAGCTCAGGATGGGCCACTCCAAAGGTTTTATGTCACCATGACAACATTGACCTCCATGTCACTATGGTATGTGCACTCAACTATAAATGATTGATGCCAAGTATTAACCATCATCAGTGACTAGAGCCATATATTTCACATCACAGCATACTCTGTTTCATGTAGCCCTAAATCTTTTGGGTTGACCCTGCTGAAACATGAATTATTGCACAACCATGACTAAGACAAATGAAAAGCTGACAGCTATGGGCTGAACTTCTGCCCAACCAGATTACGTGGAAGTTGACCTTGGAAAGATGACACAGCTGAGTAGTGGTCACAGGAAGCGGATCATATCAGGATGGCAGGCAGTACAGGAAAGAGAGCGATGAGAAGCCAGAGGTAAAGGGGTGTGTGTATGGGGGGGGGGGGGGTTGCTGATGGACATCCGGAGCTGAGGTAGCAATCAAACAGGAGATGGGAACTGGGAGTGGGAGCAGGGAGGGAAAGAGGGATGATATCAGTGTAGGTGTGTACTGACGATTGTGCATTTGGCACTGTCCCTTTCTTGTGCCGTGAAATTACGTAAGTTAATAGCCAGGGTGGCCTTGGGGCCATGGCTACTTGGCTTGTCAGTACAAACTCCCTTATGGGTCTTCAACTCGCATCCTGTTGTACATAAATAGGAGAAAAGTGTATTTCCACTCTTCCAGTTTCTCTTTGGATCAGCATTGTGTAAAGTATTCCCAGAGATCACATGTGAAATCTGCTCTAGATCACTGACTAAAAAGCTGCAGTGCGAGTTGGTTCAGATGATTGTGTCTAAATGAGTGATTAAAAGGGTTAAAGGTGTGTGTGTGTGGCCCTTCCTGATATACCGCCCCTTCCTGACCACTCTGATCAGCCATTACACCCTTGGTGATCGGTGGTGATCAATCACCGTTAGAGAGGCCACTCGGAGAGGCCAGCGGAGCCATGGGTGGGCACCTGAGGATAGAGAAAACACATGGGGCCAGAAGAGAAGAGAGGCGAAAGAGGAGTGAAAGAAGAGAGAGAGAGAGAAAAAGAAAAGTGACAGTGAGGGAGGTCTGCCTGGTTGAGATCAGACACAGCCCATGCCTGGGGTGGCCTTAGACCCCGGGGCTAAAGGCTGGGCTGGGCAGGCTAGGGCTGGGCTAATGTCACTACCAGCTGATGGTGATCGAAGTTACCAGCTCCAAACGCAGCTGGTGCGGACATATAGCCAGTCACACAGATGGCAGAGGGAGGTCAGCTCACTCTCAACAGTTGGTCCTGCTATAGAGGTTGAAAATAGCATGGCGAGACCTGTGCAAACTAAGATGGACAGAGTAGAGCAAAGTAGAAGCAAAGCTCTACAATGAAACTCTAATCACACTGACTTGTGTGAATGAAACCCAATGAAATGTCTACATTCACAAATCAGCAACTTTTGGGGAAAAAAAAAAGTAGAATGCTATACTGTTGTAAGGCTATGGAAATAGTAGTAGCCTTTGAAAGGACTGCTAAATTTAATGATCCAGTTGAACAACGTCACAATCTTTATCTGTGGTATACGCTAGCAATCTCACAGTTTGAAAAGTCAACAGCTCACACGTGAGGCCGTTTTGTAAAACAGACCATGAAGAGCAACAAAGAGTCGGTTTTCAGCCAGGCCCAGCATGGGAGACCCCTGAGTCCCCTTTTTTAAGGTCCTATGCACGCCACTGGCTACTGTTAGAGAGGGGAGGAAATTGCCCATTCACTGTGTGAATAATGGTGGCCTTTCCCCCAGAAGACTACTGCTCCCAGACTCCTGACCCTGACCAAGTGTGGAGTAAACCAGCGCAAGGTCAGAGAGGGAGAAAGCTGCAAGTTCAGAGAATAGATTCACAATTATCTTTCCCATCGCTCTGATATATGTGTAGGTGAAAAAGATCTATAGCCAAAAAAGAAGGTGAAACTCTAGAAGAGGAAATAAAAGGAGGAGAAGAAAATTAAAGATGAAATGAGAGAGGAGAGGGGAGGACACCATACACACAGTGGAAAATGGTGGGACGAGCTTTGGGAGTTGGAAAATATGTATCCATGGATAGTGTTATTGTTTTTTAACTCATGGTGCATTGAACTGTGCAAACAGGGGATTGTGGGAGAATCTCTCATGCATCACACACACATACACCCACTTCTACACACACACACACACACACTCACACACATACATAGACACTTTCCCTAGGTTGCCTCGTGGGATTTTTGCTTGTTTGAGCACAGGTGGCCGTGGTTAGCAGCAGGGGACCACTCGGGAGCTGTTTTTACTCCCCTCTCCTTTACTTAAGCCACACATGTGCTCTCCCTCTGACCTCATTATTGGCTGACCCCAGACTGGGCAAGGGAGAGAGCCCGCTCTGGGCAAGTCTCCTCCGTGAATCACCCACTGCCTGCAGCCGCGCACACGATTGAGATTTACAAAGGTAGGGCTCGCCATAAATCACACACGATAAATGAAGCACGAAGGCGACGTCTAATTTACGACGTCCAATTTGCAGGACGGGGGAAAACTTCACGCCTGCCGCTACCAGGCCGGCCGGCGCGGTCACACGCTCTGCGTCGAGGAGTGTTATGCTTCACCTGCTCAACAGAGAGAGAGAGAGAGGGAAAGGAAGGAAAAAAGAGATGCAGGGGGGAAGAGAAAGAGAGAAATGATTGTGACAAGTGTTGAGGTGATTGCTTGGAAAGCTAGCTCCGTGGCGGCAGTTTACCCAAGCCTTGGAACAGTGGCTCCTCTGTCACAGGGCCACTGCAGTGAAACTAGCGCAAGTGGTAAAACTATTATCCACCATGTGTGTGTGGGAAGGGTGACAAGAGAGGGGGAGGTTATTCTAACTGGCTCTGGGTCATTAGCAGTCACTGGGAAAGCCAGCGGGACAGCCATTTTGGGAGCTTGATCTCGCTAAAGATATCTGAACTATGCTCTTTGGCCCCAGTGGACAAAGGAGGGGACACAAATGGAATAACAGACAGTAGGGTGAGATAGCGAGCGAGAGAGCCTGGACGCTGCCAGGTTTCCATCAGTGATCCTTTTCAGAGGGCCAGATAGTGGGTCTGACCGGGCTTGTTTGGAAGTGAATGGGCCAAAGACACGACCCTTTCCAGCTAGAGCACAACCACGGAAGAAGGCCGGTTTTGGCTGCGAACGTTTTGGCTAGTGTTTCAGCTTGTCGTTGTCCAGGACTGCAGAGTGACAGAGGAAATCTCTCAGGTCTCGTTTCTCCTGTCGGAGAACGAGCACAGAGCAGCCATGTGTGTGTGTGTGTGTGTTCTGGATTGTATGTTGTGAAAGCTCTTGTGCAGTGGCTTGCATAAATCGAAAGAGACAGACTTTTTTTTCTAAAATATGCATTATTCAAAGTCTCCGATCCGTATGTGCCCTTCGACAGGAAAACGGTCATCTGGCTGAACATGAGAAGCAATCCAGACATCTTGTTGCGTTCGCGCAGGGGCGGGGATGTCATTTTGTAGCAAAAGAGCACTTCCTGAAGCGGGTGGAGTGGTCTTTAAGCATAAGTCCCTGCTAGAACAGGGCTGAGACAAGCACCAGGTGCTGGCCAAAATGGAGCAGTGGTCTGTTGTGTTTCCCCAAACACCACGTGCACAGGCTGCCTGTGTGAAATCGTCACAGCACAGAGCGGAAACAGCCTGGAAACGCCAACAATGCAAGGCAAGACCAGGCCATTGTGAGGGAAAACAAAATGTTTGTGAGTGCTTCATTTGCCGGGCTCCCATCAACGATTCTGAGGCTGTGTTGCTGGTGGTGAGGAAGGAATGCAAGAGCAGTGCTCTGTTTTGTGAGGGGGTGCCAACTCAGTGTACCATCACAAAGCCCATTCAAGGTGGACAAATCAAAACAAAACATCAAACATGGAGTCATCATACTAAATTTGATTGCCTCCAAACAGATGCTCAGACAACAAGGAGGTAATTTTCACTGAGTGTTGTTTAATGTAAATCTATTTTGTTTTGAAATGGATTCTAAGGAGATTTGCAATGTGTGGAGCCTGGTTCAATTTCCAAGGAGGTGATTTCTGTGTTGGGACCAGCAGCCTCAAGAAGGAAATAGCACGGCCCTGAGAACACTTCACACATAATTATGGAAACCTTTAAATGTCCCTGAAATTTCAACACAATCTGACCAATGACTTTGCATCGCATTCTCTGTAACACACATATTGATTTGCATATCCACAACAGGCACATATGGATTTACATGTACGTAAAGACAGTCATTAACATGCAGTACACACAAACACAGTGCACTCAATGGCACTGGCTGACAAATCCTGTCAAGGGAAGCAGATTTACAAAGTCATTTTAAAGTTGGCAGCACATCTTTGATTCACTCATCAGTGAACACTATTAGTCCTTTGATAAAGTAATGTAAGATGAACAGTGAAACCCCCAAACTTGGGAAGAATGTGCAGTGCAAAAGACATCTGTTCTGATATAGATTTACATGTATTTCCATCAGTTAGCCTCCCTCTTGCCCAGTGATGATAAAAATGCTTGGATGATATTCACTTTTCTTACAGACTCAAATGAGATTGTACTTAAATAAGAACAACATCACTTGACAGAAATTGGATGCAAAAAAAAAAAAATGGAATGGGACTAGAGCAAAATAACAGACCGAGGACACTCAGGTGCTGGAGTGTGAGGCAGACAGACAGAAAGAATGAAAGACAGACAAACGGAGAGAGAGAGAGACAGAGAGCATTATGTTGTGCTGTTCCTGTGACATTGTCCATTCTCCACGTTTCCTGTTGACCGAGCGCTCTGTGTGGCGTGCTTTTCATCAGTCAAGCACCAACTCAGCCACCAACATCTGCAGCCCTCGGCGACCTCACAACGGCAACACAATAAAGCGACTGGCTCAGAGTACAGCCCCACCAGGGACCCAGGCAACGGGGGAACACCTTTGTCCATCAGCCCCCCTTTCCGGTGCGAGGATGTGAACCACTGCAGGCTGAGCAGTCGCAGCAGCAGAGAACGCGTCTGACTCAGCCCAGACGAAATCCAGACGGTCCCTTGCCTGGTGGGATCCCTGCACTATGCTGCGCTGCGCAAGAGACACTTCCCAGAGCCGGTCCGAAGAGGTGATGAATAGGGCCTTCAACATCCAGTGGAGCAGGGGAGAGAGAATCCAAGGACGCGGGGAGCAGTCTCTCCGCAGGCCCATACACAGATATTGATCGTGGGCGAGATGAGAACAATGGGCTGCGTATTCCCTCAAGTACCTCACAGGTCGACGGTCAGAATTGATTACTTGCACCTTGATTAATTTCGGTCCTTTAAATGGGAGACTTCAGGGTGGGAATCCCCACTGGATTGCTGGTCAGGCGAGGACTAGGCTGAATCCATTCAGTATTGCCAGATAGTATTTACTGTACGCCGGTCACTAGCAGTCTCAAATTGAGGTATACAGGATCTTGGTCAGGACCGCTTCAAACACTCTGTCATAACTCACATAACTCACCATAGCCATGTGCATATTTCATAATGCATTTCATTGCCATCAACACGGCATGGTTACAACTATTCTAAAATGCCCGTAAGCCGGGAGACGAAGTGGATGACACAGAACAATATAAATATTGCATGTTAAAAAATAAAACAGACTCGTAAATATTATTTGTAACTACAGTATCAGCCTCTCAGGAATCGCTGCTGCCAGACGCCACCCTAGCCGAAAGCCTGAGACGTGAATAGCCCCTGTCAGAGTGGTGAGAATTTATGGGCCAGGGTTGGGTTTCTGTCTAACAGCCATTTCTGCCTGGTAATAGCACAACCGCAATTACTCCATCACTAACGCCAGGGAGCTCGGCTACAGTACACGCGCCAGTCAATTACTACATCACGGGAACTATCTTTGTTGTGTGCTCCATTGAAATAAAACATTGGTAGAGTTATCTGTAGCATTTGTGGAATATAATGGCCAAGCTAATCAAGAGATGCCATTCTAAATTAATGTAGCCATTGCGGTCTTGTAGTGAAGATAAAACAACCCAAAGATTGCAGAGAGATAACCTTTATGAGCTAATGAAAAAGAATACGTGGCTAAAGCGATTGTGAGCCGCAACAAGATCATTCATGCAGGAATCGATAAACGGAGACCTTTGGAAGCTCAGGAATGGAGAGGGGGGTGGTTCACACACGGGTCTCCGGTAGCTTGAAGAAATGAGCTTGCATTGACCATCCCCAGGCACCGCCACACCACCTCACTGCTGCTAGTGATTTTTTGGCTGCTAGCCGCTCCGTCTCGAGTTTAAAACATATTCATTATCGTTCCACTGTCAGGACCCCGGGGCTCTGGGTCATCTTACAGACTGTGTCTGTCGGTACTTTGCATTCTGAACTAAGGGCGGGGGGCGGGTTGGGGTGACGGACGCTCAGTCGTTCAGCAGTCTCTCTAAATATCACCGGCACTAACACACAACCACAGAGCCCGTAATGGTATCATACTCACACAAAAAAGAAATCTACAAGATGAGAGGAGTTGCATAAACATCCACGGGTGAAAAAAAGGCCCTAAAAGCATTAGAGTAGACAGTAATGGAGACATCAAGGCGTCCAATGTTCTGTCTGGTTTTACAATGTCAAACAAGGATAAAATCACCCAGAGCCACAAGCTACCAGAGAGAGCTTTCATATTTCAGACCCAACCCCTCCTCCCTTCACACACCTCCACACCATGTCTCCCTTCAGTAAAACAGACCTAGTTGAGGGGACGGCGGGTGCCCAATACAAACAGCTCAACTCTTTCTCTCTGGTCCTACTCTGGGCTACTTAACTGAGTCTGTGTGCTTCAAAGCATTACAGCCTCATTACAGCCTGCTCTGTTACTTTCACACGAGCATGTGAGTGCCAAACTCTGTCGCACCTCTGCACAAAGAGAAAGATGAAACCAAAAGAGAAGTTGAGTGACGATGGAGGTCGAGACAGAGACAAGGATTCAATCCTTTTTTCTCAATGATGCAACTGTAGGCATTTTGCCTCCCCTCCCCTCCTCACTTGGCTGAGACGAGATAACAGGAAGTGGTGTGCGCACACAAAAATGTTATTATGGCCCAACATCTCAGGTCTCCCTCATGCTTTGATGCCCCCATGAACCCTTCCGTTCACACCCCATCCCACCCCACCCCAGCCCTCAGAATCCTTCTACCAGCCAGGCAACCCTCATGCCAGAACACGCAAGGGCAGATGGAGCTTCTTCAACGAGAGGGAAGGAAAGTGAGAGTTCAGATAGATACGAATCAGCGCCAAGAGTAATATGAGATGCCAAATTGCCATGTGTGTGTGCGAAAGGGTAAAGGCTACTTTGTTGTCAGTATATGAGGCAGCCTCCGGTCTGCAGCGCTTCCCTCCTCTCTATCTCTCTCTCTCTCTGTCTCTCTCTTTCTCTCTTTCAGCGATGGATGAACCAGCCTGCCAGAGGAAGAGGGCGATAAATGTTTACCCAAACTCAGGAAATGTTCTGGTTGGGGTTGTGTCTCCTGTCCTCTTGCCATCACAGTCTAGTCGAGCTGAGGGCGGCAGCTTTTTATGTGTTTCTTTTCTTTCTTTCTTCTTACTTTATGTCTGTCTCCATGACCTGCTGTATCTTTCACACTAATGACCTTTGTACAGATATGTATAACATGAAGGCATTCAGTATTATGCAGTTATGTTTTTGCTGTTGCTTCAGGATGAATAGTGGAAAGGAAAGTCCAAAGTCCAAAGTCAAACCCAAACGAGGCACTCATGAGTGACAAGCTGAATTCCACTGCGAGATGCGGGGTCAGAAGTATAACAGAGCCCTTTCAAACAACTCTACAAGCCCCCTTTTATGACATGTGCTCTGGCAAACAACCCCCAAACAACTGCAGTGCTCAGGCATCCATATCTTCATAACACACACACACACACACACACACACACACACACACACACACACACATGGCCCTTATGCCCCAGATTTCTTACAGGGAAATGTGGTAAGACACACGCCTGTGGGATTAGGAAGGTGCCTGCGCTCGGTGTGGTCTGTAACGCAAGCCTGCTGTTGTGCTGCGCTACGTGCCAGCGTTCCAGTGCCTCGGCTTTGGGTACGGCAGTGACAGGCTCAAAGAGTAGTAAATCGCTAATGAATGATCCCCGCTCTTTGCTAATGCTGTAGCCGTAAAAAAAAAAGATCCATGCAAAACGTGGGTCATAAAATCTTATTAAAGCCACCCACATCATGGGCGTGTTTGAGCTTAGGTTACAACTGTTGAGAGAGCCGGGCCGATTTAGCATCAATCATGGAGGTAATGTTCATGTCAGTGTGTCAGTTGAGGACAGAAAGCCATAGACACCTAAGGCACATTGTTATAGATGAAAAGGAACACGAAACGGATCTGGTACGCCTGACTTCGCTTTCGGTAAATGGAAAAAAAAATCATTGTTGAGGGAACTTGAGTGTCGCCGGTACGACAACTGACTCACCAGCTAGCATGACAAAACCGTTTTGCTGGTCTTTAATCATAATATCCCTTTCTGTGGAATAACAAATACACAATGCATTTATGCTAAAACACACAGGAGTCAAAGCTGAAAGAGACGGGGTAAATGTTTCTTCTGGACTCGCACATAGTTCAGTATCAACTCATCTGAGACCACATGGAGACCTGCCCGGAACATGGCTGTCTCCAAGCTAATAGAGTTGTCTGTCTTCGACGACTTTTTGAAAATACCGACTCAGCAGGAATGTCTGTGAATAGTTCCACCCCTCGCCAGGGTTTATAATGCCCCGATTGAGACATCCCAGGAAGCGATAAAGCCCAGTGACGGGCACACTACGCGCAAATGCCCACTACCAGATCCAGATGACCCACCTCGTCAAGCCAACACCCTTTCCAAAGCCCCTGGAGGGGCCAGTTATTAATAGCCCTGCCCTGAACTTAGCCCCCTTGCCTCCAACCATCCCCACCCCTTCCACAGCCCTCCTGCCCGGCGCCCTTAAGCCTCTGGACACAGGCATGGGGTGATAACCAGCCGACAAACAGTTACTCGGCCGCTCGAGTGGACGTCTTCATAAACGGACATGTTCCTGGTGTCTCCATTTACCCCAGGAATGCCGGGGCCCGGGATGTTTGTGCTCAGAGGGTTATTTTGAGCCTGAGTAAATAGTGCCATGGGAATGGGGCGCATCAGTCATCGGCACAGAGCTGGTTGGGTTAATTGGTCAGGGTCAAGGCCGTTCATCAGCTTTGTCCAGTGGAAATACGGCGGTATGCCACGCATCGTTGACATCATCGATAGAGTCATCTGGAAAAGAGTGGCGCCAGTTTGCTGCGGTTTGATATCGGGGTTGGTGTGAGACGTTTACTGTCACTCAGGTTTTACTGGGATGTGTCCAGAGTTAGACTGGAGTTTTGCAATAGTCAGGTTTCACCTGACTCTTTTTATCTTGACCTGTCACCTGATGGCTCTATTTCTCTCTCAGCCTGCTGTCAGCCACTGATCTGAAGACTGCCTCCAAACACACACACACACACACACACACACACACAAACTAAGCACTACACACTAACACAACCATCAGGAAAGACAAAGAAAGAAAGAAAACGTTCCTTGACAACTGAGACAACGCTCTTTGATCAGGGTACGAATGCAAAGTCTCCATTAAAGCTACTGCCAAACTGTACTGGATTCTGCTGCAGCACAGAAAGTAAAGACCAACCAGGCCAAGATTTCTTAAACTTGTCTTGAGAATGTGAATGTCAGTCATAATATGTATTCCCACTTTGGGATGAAAGATTACCTTGCTGTGCCTCCCAGATCGCTGTTCGGCTCCAGCCAGGGTCCTTTTCTCATCCGAGATATATGAGGCCACCAGTAAGTGGTTCACTGGTTCAGCGAGCTAATCTATGAAAGCCCCTTCAAATGAGCACTAAGAAATCTTTGAGTTTTAATAAGCTGTGCCTCTCTCTGTGGTCTTTTATTCGATGTGAGGTGCTTATCTCCCCCTTATCGGACGGACTGAGGCTCCATTATGAAGCCGCAGAGCCGGAGAGTGGAAAGAGGGGAAAGTAATCCTTCCTACAGGGACAGGCTCCAGCGTCATACCCACAGACTTCATAATTACGGCATATAGAGAAGATAATGTATGGGGAGTCGCTGCCAGGACTGTGCAATGCGAGAGAAAAAAAAGTATGTCTCTCTCAATCTCTCTGTTTTGCTCAGTGAATATGTGCTCTGTACAGTCGGTGATTATGTGTGTTTGTGTGTGTGTGTGTGTGTGTGTGTGTGTGTGTGTGTGTGCGTGTGCGTGCGTGCGTGTTCACATGCATGTGTCTCTGTGTGTGTGTATGTGTGTGTGTGTGTGTGTGTGCGCCTCTGAGCCTGGTGCATTATCCCTGAGAGCTCTTGAAGAGGGTGATGTGCTGGTGCATTGATGTAATAGAGTGGTGGAATGATGGACTGACAGATTCTTCACACAAAATGGAAAATGAGCCCCAGCACTATCAGCTCTCCGAGTGGACACCTCTAACAGTACCTCAAACCATCACACACCAGTGTGTGTGTGTGTGTGTGTGAGAGAGAGAGATAGAGAGAGAGAGGAGAAATGCAGCGGTGATCAGACCTGTGCTATTAATAATCTCTCTCTCTCACTCACTTTCTCAAACATATCAGAAAGTTTGCACATGCACAAGGTAACACACACAAACACTTGCTCCATCCTGTCATTCAAGTCGATTCACATTCATCTTACCCATAAAAGAAGAAAGCCACACAGACACACACACATATTTGCGTATGACCTCTGAACACATTAACAGAGCATATAGCTTTCAGGCCAGAGCAGCTAACATCAGTTTCCCTCTAATGTCCATTTGGAGGAAAATGGCCCGTCGATACAGTGATTATACGTGATGAGTCTATCAACCCGTGAGCCAGTCTGCGCATCCTGACAGCTGTGACCTTCACAATGTGATTGCTGTAGCAGGCCTGCACACTTATTTGTGACTAGCTATTGACTAATAGTGTGGCCTAAGGGCACGTACGTACACACGCACACACACACACACACACACACACACACACACACACACACACACACACACACACACACACACACACACACACACACACACACACACACACACACACAGAAGCACAAATGTGCACATAAATGCACGTGTGCACACACAGAAACAATATGTACAAACTATACATTCAAGCCATTTGCATGTATAAACAAAGATAAACCAGACTGCTGGTTGCATTTTTAACAATTTGGGTTGGATTAAAAAGTGTATACTTACATATAAGATTCAATGAGGGACCATAGTATGAA
This sequence comes from Alosa alosa, assembly GCF_017589495.1. Classification (NCBI taxonomy): domain Eukaryota; kingdom Metazoa; phylum Chordata; class Actinopteri; order Clupeiformes; family Clupeidae; genus Alosa; species Alosa alosa. The sequence continues at coordinate 8,749,747 of NC_063199.1, forward strand.
TATGCAATAAGGAAAGGAATACTTTTTCATTACTTTGCACAATGCTGTATTTTGCAAGGCCTCCCATATCAGTGCAACTCATACTTTAAACTTAAACCGATTATGGAAACTGTGAAAGGATGATATTTCAGCAGTTTAGGGGTCAAATGGGGAAACACATACAAAAATCGTGATCTCCATCAGGTCTTCCTGGGGATTATGGAATGACCTTGCACTCAGAAGAGAATGTTTGTATGTTTAAACAATGGCTGGTAATGGTTGTCAGACTCTGTTTGCCACAATATCAACAATGCGATCTTGTCTAGCCGAATAAAACCACTGACAGGGGTTACAGCTCCTGACAATGCCGGTAACTGACTCCAGCTGCATGTCACATTTAGAATGCACCGTAGTATGAGTAATGATTCAGGATATCACACACGCCCACGACACACATACACACACACACATGCACACACACACGCCCACACACACACACCAGCACTTCACCTTCATTTGTTCAGATAATGAGCCTGTTAAGCTCAACACAGACAGCGCTTCATTTGCATAATTTTTGCATAAGATATGCGGAGCACACTCTCGGGAGTTCGTGTGCTGTGTACAGAACGTTTCAGCTTTTGGAAAGATGACACAAATATTGATTTTCACCTCCCCCAGCGGACCTATTAGTGTCTGTTCAGGCTTCGCTAACAAGGCTCCCAGCAAGTCAATCCCTCCATTAAAACTGAAGCAAGGCAGGGAGAAAATAGAACAGTCAATACAGTATGAGCCATGGTCTGTTTCATCTTGTTGTTATGTTTCCCTAATAGGATAGCCATCCGATGTTGGAGGCGAGTTGAAAAAGCACAGCTTCCTGTTGTTTTATTAGCCATAGGTGTTCCTGTTTGTTTTGTGGGACTCGGAGACTCTCTGCCAGAACTGTGAGAGAGGAGAAAGTTTGAACTTTTTTGGGGTGCATCCCACAGATCTAATGAAATAATCATTTCAGGCTCACCATCACCACCTCTCACCGCCCCTTTTTTTTCACTCAGGAACCCGTCTTTCATTTCACCTTCTCTTTGTCTTCACTTCACAGTCATCTACAAAGAAGAAAAATGAAAAGCGAGCAGAAAAAAACCCCAAAACGCTTAAGCATCTAAATGAGACGCGCTCTGTCTCTCCAAGCTGTTCCCAAGCAGACATGATCCAACGGCTGGGATGTCGTTCAGCCATTTGCACCCATCCATCCATCACTGCGGCCATTATCATAAAGCTGCATAGCGCCAGTGTTGGCCTGCCTGCCGCTCGCGCCAGGCTGCCCAGCGTAGGCACTCACTGGGACGGATGCTGGCACGGAGACGGCATTACCCTTCATGCTTTCCTGAGTATGAAATGACTTTTTTGTGTCATGTCTGCTTTGAATTGCCAAATGAAAGCCTTCACTTTTTAAAGAGAAACACACACACACACACACACACATACACCTGAGTGCCGTGTCAGAGCCCATGCCAGCCATGCTGAAACGACAAACTGCATTTTATGAGATATCTGCCTTACAAATGACTATACTTAAGGTGTGTTTCTTTTATGGTGGAAAACCACCTGTCTGAAACACACAGACCCGCCAGAGACATCAAAGCCATTTTGGTAAAAATCGTTTACATTTTTATATGTGAGTTGTGCATTTAGTCATTTACAAGACATTCCCCAGCCACTTAGAGTAGTTGCTGTGAATGCACACATTGATGTATTGGCTCCAGGCGAACCATACCACTGACACTGGCATTGCCTCCAGCACGTTCTACAAAAAATACCATAATTTTCCAATGACTGACAGGCACATTTAATATTTTCCTGGCCCAATTCCTTGTTGTATGTCAGCTTGTTATTCTTAGTTGCTGTAACCACAGGTTAGAAGTAAACAAGGTTATATTGTACAACGTACAGATCATACTTGATTAGTCTCTTTTTAGACAACACAGACAGTGGGGGCTTTTGTTAATCTGCCTATGAATCAAAAATTGGCCAAATGAAATTTGGAAAAACATAAATAAAAAGTGAACTCACTGAATACACAGCTTTTGTGCATCTGTGTACATTTATATGATGGAGCTGGTATTTGGTAAGATTATGAGCTGTCAGACCGTCAGATATTAAAGAGCGAACCTATCGGAGAGAGACCAGGTGTTTTTTGTTGCGCTGGGAGAGCACAATAGTGCGTCAGTAACCATAGTCCAGCGCAGATGTAGCAGGTTTTAGCATGACTCTCTAAAGTCAATGGAAAAAGTGCTTCTGTTGCTTAGACAAAAAGCCATGCTCATTTTGTGAGTTTGAGCATTAACCTGTGACACATAAGTGTAGTTCTTCACCAGAAAGGCCATTTTTACAGCTTGTTGGACAGCAACACTTTAAGCATGGGTCAAAAGTGTGCTGTGAATTGTGGGTAATTGCAGGCAGCGAGGAGTGAGCGACTGAGGGAAAGAGAGCACAGCCGGTTTGGAGTGAGGCAGTGATGAGACGAGGGAGTCGGACCCAGGCGCAGATTTTGGCATAGGGGCGCACAGGTTGCAGCCTGCACCGTTCAGCTTAGGTGTCTGTGAGACGTCTGGTCGTCTGTGGGCTCAGGTTCAGCGGCGGGGTAGACTAACGGGCATCAGGCGGCACTTCAAACGCAACTACCATCTGCTTCAGATTACTGCAACCAAAGCAGCATGCACTCACCCGGTGGAGAGAGAGAGCGAGAGAGAGAGAGAGAGAGAGAGAGAGCAGGCGAAAGAGAGATGGTGAGAGAGGTTACTCATATGCCTGTGTAAATCACTATGACTGTTACAGGCTCACGTAAGGCTTCACAGAGATCAGACCTGCCAGCAGGAGACCTTGTGACACGTCAGACTACTGTAGTGTAATTCATACGTGGACGTCGCTGCATTCTACACTTGTTTGGGTGTTTGCAGATTTATACAGACATGCCATTTATACGAGCTGGGCATTTGCAAGGTAAAAAGAAACCAAACATAGAGTTTATTAAAGATAAACAGCTACTCTTTATCAAAGAAAAAAAAAACTACTGAGCTATCTCTTTGGCTACTGCTGCCTCTGATTTATGATTAGCTAGACACTTCAGCAAAGTTTAAAAGGAAACATATGTTTAATCTCAAACACCATTAAAGTGTGACAAATGTACAGTGTGACAGTACTGACGCCTTCTTCAAGACTTTTCCACAATCTCTGTCTGTAGAGGGACCTCCATGTCAGGATCCACAGAGACGACACCGTCTTACTGTTTGGGATGAATTCATGAAATATAAATTCAAGATGGTCTTTAGCCTCACCAGTAAATGCTCATGACAGCAGTATTTAAACTGCCACTTCCTCCTCTGCACTTGGCTTTATCACATTTTTGTCAGTGTCTGTGTTGTGGTTGGAGAAAGCAAATACAATGCAGCCCTGTTCTAATTCCAGCATTTTCTATCTTGTCTCATCCCTATTTCACATCAATACCATCACTTTGTCTCCGATTTAATCCCTTTGCAATGTCAAAGGAAGAGGGAAATGTAAGAACACTCAGACCAAGTCCAACACTTTGCTTTCATGGTGAACTGCACTCTTTGCTCTTGCCCAAATCATTCTCCCATTATCTATTCAAGTTTGTGTGAACTTGTTAGTTCTGCTTGCTCTCTTTTTGTCTCTGGGCTGCAAGGCCTCAGTTGAAGATGTGTCATCTCATCGTTGAGGGAGACAGTCATTCGTCAGCTGGAGACCCATTTTAAGGAAATGAGTTGCTCCGAAAGGCTTCGCAGCCGAAGACAGGCCTGAAATCTAGCTCATCAGGGGTCTGACCCACGAACAAAAGCCGTCCAAGCCCCGCTAAACATCTCGCCTCGCACCGTGGAGTGCTGCTTTGCATTACAAAAGCCACTCAGGACGGCGTCATTTCACTGTGAATATGGTCCTCAATCTAATGGAGAAAATGGAGCACACGTTGGATGATGCAATATTACCCTAAGTGGAAAATACTTTTAGCTTCCAAAGAAAAGTCTCGAAATCCCATTACACGCTATCAACAGTCCAACGATAGATACTTTTTGGTGACAGAGAAAAAGGAACAAAAGGACAATTTAAGCGAAAAAGGCTTTGGGGTCTTTTCTCTCTGCAGTCTGTACGACAGTTTAACTTTCATTCTGCGCCTGTCTCTTATGTCTCAGAAATTTGGCAAGGCCTACAGTGAGAGAGAGAGAGAGAGAGAGAGAGAGAGTGAATGTGTGTGTGTTGCTTAAAAGTAAGTACATGGAGAGCTGGAGACAGACAAATGTAAACAGATATATGAAAGCCAACAAATCCTTGTGCTTGAAAGGTTTCGGGGGACCACTGGTTGGAGCCTCTCAAGAACCAAGAGTAAACCAATATGCAAAATGTATTAGTGGAACCTCATAATCTGATGTATAGCTCCCACATTATGCATAAGTGTGTGTGTTGTAGTATATTTATCAAAGTACCATCATGTGTGTGTGTGTGTGTGTGTGTGTGTGTGTGTGTGTGTGTGTGTGTGTGTGTGTGTACTTTGAGTGTGTGAGAGAGAAGAGAAGAATAAAGTCTCTCTGTACGTGCAGAATGAGGATAACACAGGGCAGACCAAAATCAAAATGACAAAAAATGTGCAGAAAGTCTCTGTTCAAATTGTAATTTACAGCACAGAAAATCACATTCATCGCTTTCCCCCTCAATTAAAGAGAAGGTCAGTATCCTTATTGAGCCTCGGCCAAAAGCATTCATACAGTAGGTAAAATATGGCCCCTCTGCAGCGGTCTGTTGGGCTCATATGAAGAGTTCCAGATGCACAATGAAGCTCTCTGGGTCCCTTTGGAGGGACAGTGTGTAACTGTTGTACCATAACTAAATGTGTGCTGACATATAACATGCAGCTAAATTACCGCTCGCATCCAGCAAGTAATCAAAAGAAAATAGAAACTTTTAAAATAGCGATGACTCAGTAAATCCTGGGGGGAACCACCTTGCATTAAGCATAGAAATGAAAATTTAAAAAGGCCACATTTATAGACATAATGCTATTTAAGATATAATCCAATAAGCTCAGCCCCGAATAGACAAACAAAATCTGCCTGAACAAATCTGTCGAACACACTTTTGAAATATCCAAGCACCTCCAGCGGACTCCACCCAGTCTCACCTGCTACCTAGCCCAGTGCCAGCTGCCCCACCACGCTGCATTTACCTGCGTAAACATGACGCTTCCAGCTCCTGCTGAGCCATTGTTGTTGCTCTGTGCTGTTTATTCAGCTGTGCTTTGGAGTCTTATATAACTTTCTCCCAAATTCCGGCACACAAAGAGACTTACAACCAATTAGCATTTTGCTTGGAGAGATTTCCTGGAGACTTTCCACATCACAGTAGAATGGAGCTTTGTGCGTGGTGGGCATGGTTGGGAAAAAATGTGGGTAATTCAATTTTTCTTATCTTCATCAGCTGATGTTATTACAGAAAGTGAGAGAGAGAGAGACAGAAAAAGGACATTAAAGAAAGGGGGATTCTATAAAAGAACCAAAATCAGTGGGGTCTCATTAATATCGCCTCTCTGAAAGTGAGTATATTAATGTCACAGTTGTGGTCATCAGAAAATCTCCCTTGATAAGCTTCAATCATGCACATTAATTCATATCTCGCTCAATCACATACATTTCAACAAATCCTCCCTCAATGATTGGGTGGATACTAAAGAGAAGCCAGTGTACGCCGGTGGAGAGTTAATAGCGTTATAGTGTTAAAGTTCTGTTCTGTTTTGTTTTGTTTTGTTTTTTTCTCAGAGGGTTGTCTGTGTGTCTCGGGGGTTGGTAGGGGGGCTTTTGGCACTTGGTATGCCCCTGAGGAGATCAAAGATCTTGCTGAAATGCCCCTACTGTGACAGCAGAGGCACGTCTTTCTCAGCTGAGAGTGCTCGGACCCTCCGACTGTCTCGGTGCAAACACATAAATACCTCGCATTTCAGGCCGCCTTTCGCACATTTCCACATCTGGCCACATTTAAATGCTCTACAGATCAAGAATTTGGACTAAACTGAGGGACATGGTTTTTAAACTCCAAGGGTTTGATCTAATGCCCAGTCGTTGGGGAGCCTGTCAAATAGATCTCCCTCAAAATGTAAGCAGTGTAATATCAAACATATCAAACATGTACATGCTTCTCAATGAAACTGGTGTATATTAATATTTGATGAAAAACATTTTTAGCCATTTGTGATAAAGCATATAATGTCAAATATCATGTTTAACAACACTTGTCATTTTCTCAGATAAAGTTAGAGGGCCTCTTACCATCAAAAGAGAGTTTGTCAAGTCTCCTGGAGTGACAGCAGCAACACCTCTAAAGTGAGAAGCAGGGGAATCCCAGCTGCCTTCTTTTGACCCAACCCGAGAGCCATTAGAGTTTGTCATGAGATCTGATGGTGTCTCCACTGGTTTCACTGTTTCCCACTTTCTGTAGGGAGTATGAGATTACTCGGACTGATACTGACCGTGCAAACCATTCACAGCCAGCAGCCAAAGCACAGTCTCTCTTTATGAGTCTCTTGTGCCTTAACAATAGACCATGTGTGTCTCTATATTCAAGCAGATTAAGTACTTTTTTCACTGGCAAGGACACTTTTAAGTCACACTACCCAAAGCCAAAAAAGGCCACAGTGGCAAAGGAAAACAGCAAGCTCAACACTCAAATACAAAATGCAGGTTGCTATAATCAATCCATTGTGGACAGTGATGGTTGCCACTGACGTTGGTTGGTTGTTGAGGCAGAGACTCAGTATTCAGGAGGTTGACTCAGGTGTCCAACATTAATAAGCATTCCTAGCTAAAACAAGCTATCCCACTCACCATATCCAGTAAAAACAGAGCTCCTCGAGGGAAGGCATGTCTCGTTGACGTAGTTTCCGATCTCCTCTGCGCAAGTGCACCTTCTGGAGGATGCAAGCAATCCAGACAGCTTAAAACCTGCTTCCTTATCTGATCCAAGACACTTTTTCCCAGCACTTTGAGTAACGCTATGATGAGTTTTTTTCCATATGGCCAATCTTTTACACTCCTGACAGTTCAAGAGAAGGGTAGTGGGAGAGAGGGTGAAAAGATTGTGATTGAAGGACAGGAAGATGGAGGTAGAGGTAGAAAGAAAGAGAGAAGAGGGAAGAGATTCCAAGGACCTTAAGTGATAGCATCTGACACCGACTCTGTGGTCTTTTAGAGAAACACGCTGCTAAGCTATGGCGTGATGCTCTCCCCCCCATGCTGGGTAAACCTGATAGCCCAGCCAAGCCCTGCACTCAACCTTTCAGTCGGTACGCAGAAGAAATGTATCTGTGATCAATAGGACACAAGAACTCTCTTCCCCTCCCTCTCCCCATCTCATCTTATGAACTCTTTCCCCCGCTCTCTCTCTCTCTCTCTCTCTCTCTCTCTCTCTCTCTCTCTCTCTCTCTCTCTCTCTCTGTCGCTCTCTCTCTCACATACACACACTCTCTCTGCTATCCATTGTATAATGCGATTACAACAGTCTGCTCCTGGACAGATTTCAAACAATAAAACTATATGGATACAGTGTTATGGCTAGTGTGGTCACTTTTACCAACTTACTAGCTTACTTACTGGCTATTCCTGTAGCCTCATCTTTAGTATTGAACCAAGTAATGAGAAGGAATCTAGAAAACGTTCAATATCAGTGACACCACTTGCTAAACTGAGAAT
>NC_063199.1:8762473-8784973 GCF_017589495.1 Alosa alosa
GCCGTGAAAACAGAGCAGAACTTAGCTAAAAAATCAGAGGAAGCTGTGAAAACAGCCACCAAAAGGTAACACACCCAAGATTCCTCGAGAAAACGTTTTGAGTGACCGCCAGCTAAATGGATCTGATGAAGAAATCACTCACCTCCCCTGACAGACTCAACCAGGCAGAGCGAAAGAACCCTTGATGCCACATAATGAGAGGCCCCTCTGCAGTGCATACATTTCAACTGGTGATGCGTAGGGGTCAAAGGTCAAGCTGTCTATTAGAGCAGTGAACTTCTCTGACATGTTGAATTTCTAAGAAACCAAACTCATTTAGATACTAGCTAGAATGAAATAATTAGCGTTTAGCAATAACAGATGCGGAACATCTATTGCTAGTGTTACTGCTGATAGCAGTTATTATGGAAAAGATTACTCTTGTGAACAAATTTGCTGCGGTTAGTATTGCATAATCAGTGCACGTCAGACCAGCTTTGGCAAATGTTGTTTGTGAAATCACCTCAGCAGTAACTCAGCCACAACGCCAGGGTTTTATCTGGTATTAGCTCTGTCCAAGAGGAAACCCTGAAAATCGTGGCTGAAGGCTCGCCAAGGCCAAGTAGCTCAGGGAAGAGATGGCATGTGGCAGCCCGAAGCCAGGGGGCATTTTCCAGATGCTTTGATGTGCGTGACACATGTGCCTCGCCCACACGCCCCTCTGACCCCGGATCAGAAGAGTTTACCCATGATCCATGATCACGTCCTCCAGAGAGCAACTCGATCTGGATCAAACCCCCACGCCCTGATGGAAACCCGATATGCAATCAGCACTGACCCCGAAGGCTTTAGCGGCACTTTTAGGCAGACAGTTTAACCTGATGAAACTCACCCAATCACGCTAATGGCGAGAGCTTTTTAAGGAGTTTCCTCCAACCCTGTGTGGGTTCTGCCCATACCTCCAAAATGATGATAGACATATATATTTCAGATGCCTGATATTCATCGTTATTTGGTTTTTAAGGAAGCCGCAGGGAAGAGGATCATACCAGTACCCTTAATCATCCGAGCATCCTGCCCATCTGGGTCTCAGCCATACCTTATTTCCTCCCCTCAGCTCAGTAAGTGAACAAAGCTGAGTCTGTTGATCTGATGGTTGTCTATGAGTACTACTATGTGGGTGTTACTTCTAAAGTCACCACATAATGAACCTTTTTTTGTTTGCTTCTGTTGTTAGTTTCGGCTGTGGTACACAATAACTGAGACATAAACACAACGAGAGAGATTACAAAAAAACCAAAATGATGTGGAATGTATACACTCTCTCTTTCTCTCACATTTCCATGAATGAAGCCATCACTCAGAGGCTTCATACATCTGTGCACAGACACACACACCCACACACACACACACTCATGTTGTGGCAGACCTCAGGTGGGTTGCCACTCGGCTGTAAATCAGCGGTGTGAAGCACAGGTAGTCATTACGCTCCCCGGGACAACAACTGTTTCCCTCGCGCTCTGACGCATTCCTCTAGTCCCATCTCCACCCTGGGGGCTGCCATCAATAGCCCCGCGCCTGTCATCTCCTCTCCAAGGGAAAAAAAAAAACGTTACCTTGCGGCCCCCTCTCTATCGCCTCTCCTTCCTTCTCCGATCCAGGCAGAAGTTCACTGTCAACACCGCGGCCTCCGAAAACATCTGTACGGCAGTAATTGCCCTGTAATATAGTTCCAGACACACACCTTTCTTCTAGCTTGATATTTCAATTCCGAGTGTCTCTCCGTCTTCCCCCTTGTCATCCGCACCGGAATGGCTTTTGATATTATCATGTGGCTCTGAACTCGCTCACCTCCCAGCAGAACATGAAGGTTAAGCACACGCATGGATCATTCTTAAAAGGCCATAACCCAGATAGACTGAAGGGAACACGGTGTAGTGTTTTGGACTGTAACATACTGTAATGGAGTGGGGTTGTCATGACTTAAACAGCCTTTGTCCTTGGCTGAAGCTTTCTGCTATTATGAAATTATGATCATATTACTAATGTGGTGATAAGTAATAGTTAAAGGCTGAGTCCATGAGTCAGGTGAAATGTTGATATTTTAACTCAGCAGCCAATCAAGTTCCACTCCCCATGTCTATTTGCCTGGAATTGTGTATGCTGAAGCTCAGTCCAAGCCACTTTGTTTCTCATTTACAGGGGCAGGACTGCGCTTTTAAGGAACAGGCAGGATGGACGACGTAGGGACTGTAGGAGACAAATGTCTGAATCTGATGAAACGCGCATTAGATTAGAGTCGCAGACCGTAATTTCATTACCTGAGTTTATAGATGTAGTGTGGGGATATGACTGTCCATATGATAGACAGTATGAACCAGTCAGATGCATTTTTAATCAAATATCACTGATCGTAACACTCTGTGTAGTGTGAATAGTGAACTCAGTGATTAGAGAAGTTGTGTGGTCTCCTGTAGCCTGTTCCCCTTCTACACCAATCTGCCCACAAGAGGACAAGCTGTGTCCCTCTCATTAGACCAATCACATCAAACTAAACACTTCCAACCAGGTCACACACACACACACACACAAACACACACACACACACACACACACACACACACACACACACACACACACACACTCAGGCACACATTGACACCTACTCACACACACACTTTTTTTCTACTGATTTCTTCTGAATACATTGTTTCTGATTGCTTTCTTACTGTCTAGTGTGTGTGTGTGTGTGTGTGTGTGTGTGTGTGTGTGTGTGTGTTCAAATATCTTCAGAATTCACCAGCAATCTTCTTCTGCTCTGTCTCTCTTTTCCCCACTAGCAGTCTTTGCACCCTGTTGGTCACCCAGTGGGAGTGTATGAGGAGGGTGAGGTGCTGCACCTTGACTGATTGGATGACGTCTTTCGCTAGCGGCTTCAAAGGAGAATGGAAGGACACGAGGAGAGGAATTGGACACACTTCATGCATGGTGCTGCGCTGAAACCCCGCTCCTGCCACTCTGTCTGGTCACTATGGACCCTCTGACCCAGTCGGGTATTATTTTTGTAGTCATATGGACATGTTTTGCAGTCTATGATTCATGAATTCTTCTGTCCTCTGCTGTTTTTTTTTTCTCTTTTTTGTGCAAACCACTGTCAGATGTTTCCCAATCTGACTGGTGTATGTGCTGTTTGTTAATGTAATGAAGTTATGCAGTGGACATTTTACAGTGAAACACAGCATGACAAACTTCATAGATGCTGAAGCTGCAATGTCTCATTCCATCCATGTTTTCCTTACACAGATATAGATTGCTATCAAAGGCAACTTCCAGGAAATGCTGTGACCTGTTGACCTTGCTTGTTTTCCTGTTATGCACTGACACAAAGGGATGTCCTCTAGCCATGTGCCTGATAATACAGTATGCATTGGGTGAGTATTGCCTGCATATCTATGTGGTGTAATGCATCTAGGTCATGTCTGTGCAATGCATACACTCTTAAAACATATGTGTTGTCCCTATCTGGACACAGAGATGTGTTCAAACAACTTAAGTTGTGTTGTTTTCAACACATTCGTTTTTTTTCGAGTATATGACCAGCACACTAGCCTTCTTTCCGAACTCAGTCTTCAATGTACAGATACTGATACGACCACCTATCTCATGGCTCTACCTGATCCTGACTGCGTCAGATGCCTGCTATAATTGTGGACCGCTAATCTATGTTATAAGCCATGGCCACAGGCGAGCAGCTTTTGTAACATGGATAGGTATGTCATTGAAAAGCTTGGAAGTGTACAGTAGAACTAAAACATTGAGGTCCTGATTACCCTAAAACAGCTTATTCTGCAGTAAAAACTGCTTACAAATTATTCCTCACATATTTTCCAAAACCAAAACATTATTTTCAGTGTGGATACTCACATTAATGACCTTCTGCTCAATAAATAGAGTAGACTAGACTAGATTGGCCTTACTCCATCTACTGTTAAGACAGACAACTTGCAAAATGGGTTTTAAATGTGTCTCCCTGACTTTCTCTTCTTCCCCCTCTCTCCCCCCATCTCTCTTTTATCAGCTGTTCTGTCTGTGTCTGTGGAGTTTTCTCAGTTGGAAAGAGGTAGTTTGTACTGTGCTGCTGGCAATAAATAAACAATGTCCCTTCAAGAGCTCTGAAATGCAAAGCCTGAAATATTCATTGTCTTTGTTAACGGACAGAGAGAGGAAAAGGGAGGGTGGAGAATAGAAAGCAAAACACGAAAAATCACAGTTCACAGGAACATCCAAAAATGTTCACACAAATCAAGTCTAAATGAATGCGAGGAATAATATATATTTTAGCCCCAAGTCAAAAATTTGAGAATGAAGTTACATGTGGAAGGGGAAAAAAATCCCTGGACTTGGAATTCGGCAGCACATCACCGCCCATTGACGACTGTGTAATTGCTATGTAATTATGGGTAGATGAGCATCACTGTTTTAAGGTTCCTCAATCATTCCCCTGGCTGGGGGTTTGGGTGGGATGTAGCTGTGTGTGGTTGGGTCTGAGTGGAGGTGGGGGGGTGTAGCAGAGATGTGCTGGCCTCAGCTAAAGAATGCATGAAGGAACAGAAACCGGATGCACACCGTAGGACTCACATCACACACACACACACACACACACACACACACACACACACACACACACACACACACACACACACACACGCAGATATTCACACATATACTCATCACTCTCTCTCTCTCTCTCTATCTGTTACTGTGGCCAAAGGGGATAACTCTGTCTTTGGTCCACATTACAGAGCTCCCTCCAAAGAGGCCAGGAAAGAGAGATCACATCATACAAACAGAGACGGGGCGCAAGTGATGGATGGGGTCTGGCACTTACAGAACTCTTCACCCCAGCCAGCATGCCGTCTCTGTGGGGTTCAGGGGCCTGGTGTCTATCGGTGAGCACCACACAGAGGGGAAGTGTTCAGCAGTGTCACTGCTGTGTGTGTGTGTGTGTGTATTAGGGGGTGGGGGTGGGAGGGGGGTTGCCTAGCTGGCAGGATCAAAATATGTAACAGCACAGGAGGGCTGAGTTAGGAGATCAGGAGGGGACAAAACTGTGATTACAGTAAAAGTGATGATAATGATTGTGATTTTAGTAATGATCATGAGGATCATGGCAGCCAGTGGTAATTATGGCAATAACCACCATCTGTCCACAAAGGATATCAAAGAGCATTATGCGGGCCAGGTCGTAATCACCTACTAATAACTCAGAGCCTTTCATTCCATCCAGATCCTGCAGGGCTGGATGGGGTTTTGAGAGGTCTGTTTTTGTGGGCAGTAAATTGCTAATAGAATGATCAGATGTGGAAAACTGGATTGAATGCCATTTTCTTCACCAGGTCTGAAACGGGAGAAAGATCTTTTTGTCCAATTATCATTATGTTTCCTGAAAAAACATTGTGTTGCCATTGTCAGAAAACCTCTTATATCACATGTTGCCCCATAACTTTGACATGACCCCATAGTTTTCACACTCTCTTGAACCCTCAAGGTAATTTCCATGCAAATCTGAAGGCAGTGTAAATTACAGGTCTATGGTAGTAATTTCTTTGACATGTGTAGATTAAGTTGTGCATCAGCAGTTTCACCAGGTAGCTTTTATCTGATGCTTCACCACATTTTTCTAGAACCTATTACCCTGATATATGGCTGCTTATAAGTTTGTATTTGTATATTGTATATTTATAGGTTTGTGTTTGTATTTTTTAAGGGTGCCAAAATAAACTAACCTGAAGCAAGATCAAATTGAGTCTGCAACCTCATAAAAATGAATGAATGGATGCAAATGGCAGGTAAAACATGCAAATTACCAAAAAGACATTTACATCAGATGAAAGCGTAGAACTCATGAATATGTTAATAACATAGCAATAGAAAATGCATTTATTTGACAAATTAAATCTGTCATTAATTTTATCCTAGTATTCACATCAGGTTGGAACTCACTGGAATCACATATTTTGCACAAATATGACATACTGTATTGTCATTATTGTTTTTGGAAATATGTATGTATTTCAGAGGTATGTTTGAAAATAATGCAAATATTCTAATGACGTTGCTCAGTATCTGCTCTAAACAATGTTCACAGTATGGTATAGCAATGGCCTTGTTTTTGTCTTAACCCTGCGAATGTGTGTGTCTGATGCAGATTTTACTAGTTAATTATCAGTTGGCTAAGTTCAGGCGCTGGCACTCGCTCTGACCCTTGTGGATGGCTAATGCGCTGTTTTGAAAATGATGTTTTTTGTTAGGGCATAATTAGAGTTTTTAGCCTCAGTAATCTAGCGTCTAGACCACTCCACAGCCAGAGGAACAGCGGGGGAGACTCCACAGTGGCTTCAACCTCAGCCAGCGAGCTCAGAAGTCTTCAGTGAACCAGCAAGCACACAACTATGGCAAACATCTCATCCTCTTTACCAGACACCAGCAGCACCGACCACAACAGATATATGAGCCTTTTTTTAAGGCAACAGTGGCCATTCGGCTGGCAAAAATACATCAACCCTTTTATTGACTGTAAGCCAAAATGCAACACTATAATAACCTCTCAAAAGTCATATTTGGCTAAGGAACAGCAAAGTGCCCCACATACAGAAAATAAGCAAACACACACACAAACAGACAGGCGCACACATACAACACAATATTACACACACTTTTCCATTTTTGTTTGTGTACACTGTAATTATTCAGACACGTTGAGGTGGCCTGGCCCTCGTTTGGCAGTGGGAGGAAGTGGGCCGCAGTCTGATAACTGGAGGATTCTCCAGTGAGTCACAGCCTTAATTCCCACAATTCCCACTGGCCATGTGGTTTTCAAAGCTTCCTCAAGCCTCATCCTGACTCAGATAGGAAGAGAGGATATGGGAAGGAGTGGATGGACGGATATATAGATAGATAAACCAACAGATAGAGAGAGAGAGAGAGGCAAACTGGTTAGGTTCAGTGTCAAATCAGGTCAGCACACACACACACACACACACACGTAGGCACACTCAAGCTGCAGGGTGAGATGGATGTTTGTGGGTGGTGAAAAGGTCACACACTAATCACATCTGCGGCCGCTTTAACACACTGGCAAAAGGCTGCGTGCAGCGCAGTGCCTGTCAATTGCAATATTACTTAAATCAATCATGGAACACTTCACAGCGGCACACTTTGTTTGGCCTGTTACTGGAGTCATGAGATGAGAAGAGAGCTTCTGCAACTCTGTCCTCAGTCCATGTGTGCAGATGCAACAACCTACCCAACATATATGCTCTTTAGATAGCCAATGGCTAAGTCATAAGTGAGATGAATACCACTTGAAAGTATGCAAAAGTCAACATTCCTGTTGCAAGATTCACCAGGGATGCCCAAAAGAGACCACACAAAGCATGGAACAACATGTTTACAAGGGGAAAAAAGAGTTTAATTACATATCTACGTCTCCATCAGAAATTTAAATAATGTCATGAACAGTTTACCTACAAAAAAGAAACATCAGTCACTATACAAAATATATATATATATATATATATATATATGATATTTTGCACCACCTAAATCTATGCATATTGTCCAGAGCGTCCATTGTCATTTAAAGCAATTTAGCCATTGAGGTGGAATTTAAATTGACTGTTTGGACCGATGCCCGTTTCATAAACAGAACATCTCGTGCTCTGCTTATCCATTTCAATCTGCAGTCCTGAATAACCAGCTTCCAGATGGAATCCTCGGCCATCTCTGCTGCTGTCATTATGCTTAAATAGATCCCAACATGTATGCGAGTCAGAACAATAGCATGCAGTTTCTCCTGTACAAGTGGTATAAATATTTACAGACATTCAACATGAATGTGTTTTCATTGCGCGTCATGTGACAGAGGAGGGTTAAGGCCGTCTGCTTTTGATTTAAGAAAAAAAAAAAAAACGTTTTTGTTCTTACCAGTGATGGAAACTTTAAGTCAAAGTAAGACTGGCAAGCAATTGTAATCAAAGGCAGAAAAAATTAATCCTAATCACGGACACAAAAATGTACGATCGTCCTGAAAGTGTTATGACCCAAATCCCAAATCCTCACTGTGCAGTGCTTCCAATGACCAAAGGGTTATAAAGCACACATGGGCATTTACAACAACCTGACAGCATTCATTACAATATAAAGATACAGCTATTCTTTCTTAATAGTGAGACTACCTCAGCACATACCCTCAGATCTCTGTTAAAAGACCCCTCCCCCTTCAAATCAGTCCGCAGTTCACCCCTGAGGCATTTGTCTTCACTAACACTTATTCTCTGCTGAGACTGTGGTCCTCCAAAACCCCATAGTGCATGCTAATTTTAGGTCCGTTAACCCAAGAGAAGCAGACTGTTATCTTAGAGGGCTGCGGGTCTTTTTTTCATGCAGTCAGAAATACATTCAAAGCGCAGACTCTTGGCTGAAAATGATATGCGTGTTCTCCCTCTACAAATGAACTGTAAATTGAAGTGTAGAAATCTGTCGGAGCAGATATCCCATGGGAAGCTCCATGGGTACATTATTACCTGGTAAAAATTCACATTAGCATATAAAAAATAGCTTAGCTATCTAAACAAACTTTAGGCACCCACAGGTACTGGATATATGCCAGAGTGGAAGGAATTAAACAATATATGACAGAGACAATGTCTTACGAACGTAAAGTAGCTGAGCTGGGCCATTTCAATAGCTAAATATGGTCCAAAACAAACAGAATTTCTGTTTGTCAAATTTGTAGCTTCTTGGTAGAATGGTTTATTAATTCACCCTCATTACATTGTAACTATATTTCGAAATAGCTTGTAACATACAAAACTCTGATGTTTTGTACTTAAACTAGAGTTAAGGCTAGGATTAAGGTTAGGGCAATGTAAGCACAACTACATATTAATTAATGTTACACTGTTTTCGTGTAGTTACAATGCAATAAGGGATACATGTAACATAAGGTATAAGCATTATTTGCTTAAATTGGTTGAAACGTTTGAAATAGTCTTTAGGGCGCAGGTTTGAACCCACTGTTGGCTGGTCCCTGGGACCCCGTCGGACTCAGTGGTGATGCCGCCGGTTGCGGCTCTTGCGGAGCTCCTGCATGTGCTTCCACTTGCCCCGGAGACGCGTGCGCTTCTCACGGAACCACAGCGCCTCGCAGTACTCGTCCACCGAGCGCGCCGGGCCGCTCAGCACGCGCAGGAAGTCCTTGTAGCGCTGCCGGGCCTCGGCCGCCATGGCCACGGAGGCGGTGGGGTCCTCGGAGGGCCCCCGCTGGGACGGCGAGGGGTGACCGTCGAGCTGGCCCTGCTGGACGACGCGGACGGAGAAGCGCAGCAGGGTGCGGGTGAAGCGCTGCTCCTGGGAGGTGCAGAGGTAGGAGCCGGCGTCGCTCCGCTGCAGCCAGCGAATCAGCAGCCCCCGCTCAGTCACCAGCACGCGGTCGTCAGCCTTTACCTGCAATACACACACACACACACACACGAACACACTCATCAGTCAGCGACGCAAAAGCCAAATTTTTCCAGTGAAAGTTTTTTGGTTAACAGTATTAATTCTTTCTTTTGATCTGACTCCAAATACATCTCAACACATTCAAAATATTCTCAGACTCCATAGTATATTGTTCTTTCTTCATACAACTCAAGAGGCACATTCTCAGGATAAAGTCTTTACAGTGTGTCATATTTGGAAAGACATTTGAACTTAACCCATAAATAAATAAATAAATAATAAAATAAGAAGACAATCCACTTGAGACATGTATCCCAAAACAAGACAGCGCCAATGACAACAGCAAGGTCAAAATATCTCAAGCAGCACACTTGAGGCCACTAGATTGCTGATGTGAAAAACAACTCCGGCTCGGGCAACTGGGCCATTACTACCCTGGCATGCTTTCGCTAGGCTGGTGCCCTCAATGGGAAACGCAGCAGTCACCTGTTGAGTTTTGCCTCATAAATCACCGGACACAATGACACAGCAAATTAGGACAGGACAAAAAAAAGGCTTCCCAGCCGAGGTCAGAGGTCAGTGGAACGGTCGAAGGGTTGCCCGGGTGACCTCGGAGTTTGGGCTTCTGCCAGTGGATAATTGTTACTAACTACTATGACTGCTCATTAAGCTGCAATTAGATCAACAAGCCTTCTGTTTAAGAGAAAGGGAGAGCAAGTGAGATGGATGGAGAGAAAGAAAGAAAGGGAAAGGGAGAGGGAGAGCGAGGGAGGAGGTGAAAGAGAGAGTTAGAGGGGAAACGGGAACTCTTGAAACCAAATAATGAGTTGACCTGCCCTTGTTTTGGAGTGCACCGTGACTTCACAAACACTAACCATCACATGGAGAACAATCCCCCCAAGTCTAATCTATCTGCAAGGTGTGTGTGTGTGTGTGTGTGTGTGTGTGTGTGTGTGTGTGTGGGTGTGCGTGTGTGCATGTGTGCGTGCATAGGGTGCATGTGCGTGTATTTGTATTTATGTCTGTGGCTAAGGACACAAGGGTGGCTCTAATCTATATACAAGCTGTGTGTCTGTCATGCTAATGATTTCTGGAAGAGGAAGTATGTCGAGCGATCGGGGTCAGAGGTCAAAAAGGAAAGATGCTGAGCACAGGAGGAGCAGCGGGCAAGGTGAACGCAACAAACGCCAGGGTCCTGCTGACGACCACGGAAAAAAAAAACCCTGATCGATCGATCTCCCTCTTGTCTCGCAGGCGCCGCTGCCTCTCGTCCGAGCTCCATCTATCTTTCTCGCTCGTCCTCATGACTAGGCTTGTCCTGCTCCCCTCGGTCTGCCTCTGGACGCGGCTAAGCTATTCTGAGAGAGCCGAGGCAGGGCACGGCTCCAAGAAAGTTTAGCTATTTCTCTTGTCCTTAATTTCAAACTTTGCCAGCAACTTGGATTTAGAACTTTTTTTGGCCTCACAAGCTGAGATGTCTTAGTCTGATAATACATAAAAGGAATGGCTAGTTTTCTTTTGTTCTATGCAAGAGACTACAGCAATTTGTATTACTTTAAGAAAGGCACTGAAGGCTGTACTTATAAATTACTTCTTGGTTTAGTTTTCTAATACACTTTGTGTTAACAATTCTTAGCCTCAACCTTTTTCCATTTGTCTGTTCATCTCTCTCTCTTTCTCCCTCTCTTTCTCTCTCTCTCTCCATCTCTTTCTCTCTCTCTGTGTCTGTCTGGCTCTCTCTCCCCATGGTTGTTCTGATGTATCACGAGTCACGCTGTTGTCAGAGGATAAAACAATACAGCTGGGCACTGAAGAGTGTGAGGAGGGGGCTTCAAAGCATACCTGACTCTGACCCACCACACACACACACACACACACACACACACACACACACACACACACACACACACACACACACACACACACACACACACAAACACACACACACAGGGCAAGTTATTACAAAAAACACAGACACATACTGGGCAATAGCTTGTGAATAGGAGCTGTTTTAGACAGCCAAGGGGATGATTGGATTTGCAGCCCCATTCCACTCAACAGTGGAGTCTCAAATACAAAATGCTCAGGAAATATGTTCTATCAGAGGCTGACACATTGACTCAAAGGCAATCACCTGTAAAAGTTAGCATGGATCCATAATTCAAAGTGGCATAAATGTAGCCGATAGGGATTTTATTTTGCTTGAGCAGAGTCAGTTTCTCAATATTCAAGCCTTTCCAGTCATCAGAGTAGGCATGTGGACAGACATTCGGTTTTAATTCTCCCACACACAAACCATATGAGCCACCAGCTCTCGTGGTGGGCTAAATTACATCTCACACCTTCAAGAGTTCAGGAAATCCAATTTGGGTTTTCAAAAATATCCCCATCATTGTTGAGAGGGTGTCTGCTGACCGAGTGTGAAAGTCAATAAGAGTGTTGGAGAAAATTAAACCTCCCAGACAACGTGTTGTATGTCACATAGTCTCTCTCTCTCTCTCGCTCTATTTCTCTCTCTCTCTCGCTCTATTTCTCTCTCTCACACACACACATACTCTCTCTTGCTCATTCTCATTCAAAGACACATAGTATAACATACCTGCACACACATGACTTGTGTGACAAAACCATTATAGTCATGCATCATAATATTTTATTACGGTAATAAAATATATGCATGATTGGGGAAATTGTGTAATGTGTGTGTGTGTGTGTGAGCACATTTGTGTGTGTGTGCGTGTGTGTGTGTGTATTTGTGTCTACAACAGAGAGAGAATGAAAGAGTGTCTAGTGTATTCATCTATATAAAAAATATGTGTCCGTGCAAGTAGGATCATGACTCATAGTAAATCATATTGTGCGCATTCGATGCGCTCCCCGCACCCCACCCTTCTCTCTCTCCCTGTCTCTTTGTTCCAACCACAGCCCTGGCTGCACCTGAGCGCTCCATCAAAGTGCATCACGCGCACACCAAGAGGCCCTCCAAAGCCATCGCCCTGTGAAAAACCGGCACACCGACAATAAAACTCATCACTGCCACATAAACGTTGCGCATCAAACAGGTTCCAGGAGGGGAAGGGAGCATTACAACTCCCGCGCAAGAGCCCCATGCTGACCCGTGCAGTGGACAGGGGCCGCTTTAACAGCCAGCTCATCAGATTAACGCTTTAACAGACCCTCTGGGTTCCCAGTGACCATGACTGGGGCCACAGGAGGAGGTATGCTGTGGTGCGGAGGTGCCGGGCTGTTCAGCTCTGGTCTCTGGTCAGCTTGTCGATAAATAGAGTATGAATGGAACACACATGCTACTTGCCATTCAGTAATAGAACATACAACTACAGCATGAGAGGTTTAATGGGTCCCCATGCAAAGCATGTGGCCATCAATTACACACTAAAGACCATTTTCACTTTTCACTTATAGATGATACAGTGTGATGTGTCCTAAAGGTATATGTTACATGTCTTCCTACGCAGTGGAAGTTTACAGAAATAACTTTTTTCGTCCATATTCTCTTGTTCCTATAGTTACAGTTGCAAGCAATTTTTGCTGCACTCCAACACACTGACATCCATTCAATCTCACTGCTTAAACGTCCAAAGCTAATTTACAATAAGAATGTATGAGCAAACCAAGATTTAATCAACATCTCTTGACCCAAAGAGGAAGAAGAATTCTGACTAGACAACTTTAGAATGGCTCATTCATCAGACTGCAATTGTAAGTCACAGTGAATGGAAGCATGCATATTGGGATGACACAACGTAATGAGAAAATAATGAAAATAGGAATGGAGAGGGGAAGAACGGAGCCGAGACCCCTAACACCCTCCCCTTTCATTCTGCCTATCCCAAAAGTGGGCGGGGGGGTTGTGAGGCTCGTTGACGGCTGATCCACGCCCCGGAAGGAAGTCACACTAAATAAGGACAGACAGGGGAAAATAGTTCCAGCTGTCACAATCACACACACACACACACACACACACACACATGCACACACAGATTTCACTTCAAGCCTTGTGGCCTGTGTATTGTAGTGTTAATTTTGTCACCTATTTTTAATTTAGTCTTAGTCTTGTGACGAAATGTCCTTTTTAGTCTTTGTCATATTTAGTCATTCAAATATCATTTTTGTTAGTCAAGTTTTAGTCAACTAAAAGTCTCGTCATTTTAGTCTAGTTTTAGCCATAAGAAAACTAAAGGTATCTTAGTCTTAGTCAGTTTTAGTCAACACATTTTAGTCTTTTTTTTATAACAAATTATTTCTGATTACCATTTGAGTCAAATAGTGTTTCACACATCTCAATTTTCCAACAATATTGTGTGTCCACAGGGCTACTCGTCTGTTATAATTACTCATTCTGATTTTTTGTCAGTCAGTATGTTTACATGCACAGGTAAGTCGAGCTACAGTTATAGCTCGGCTGGATTTGACCATAGACAGTAAAAAGATTTGATTGGATCACTGTCATATTCGTAGACCAGTGTTTCTCAAAGTGTGGTCCGGGAATCACTGGTGGTCCATAAGCTATCTCAAGTGGTCCGTGAGCAGACGTGGTAAAATATAATATAGATGAGTTGTTTGCAATATTGAACCAACTTGTATGTAAAAACAGTTCTGCAACACTGTCTATGTAAGATATGCCAGTTTAAATCATACAGTATGAATCCACACAATAAGCAAAGTGCAAAGACAATAAGCAAGGTGGTTCAGTGAGTAGGCCTATTGTGTAGACTAATTATAGGCTACTGTTGAAGTAGGTCTATCTTTTTTTTTTTTTTTTAGCTAGGGTTAGTTAAGTGGTCCTGAAACTGAAAAATTTTGAGAAACACTGTCGTAGACCAAAGTATTAATGTTTTACTCCGCCTACGCTAGATGGCTTATATACGCCCAAACACAACACATTCCCCAAACAGACTCTCCATCTTAGCCATAGCTAACTTGCTAGCTTAACTTTCCATATTAGCTTACTTGCTAGCAAACTTTGCATCATCAGTCTAACTAGTTAAATAGTTGACATTACATGATGAACATTTTCGTATGGACATTCTGGTGGATGTTAATTTGTATGAGAGAAGCTTCAACTTCTGGGTATGTAGCATTGTGGCATAAAGCTTAGGTAGTTAGTTGGTAACTCTGGCAGAAATCTCCAGTGTTCTTGTTCCATGTAGTTTCGTGTTGCAGCCACAGGGTTGCAGCAACAGCACGTAGACTAGCCTACAGGAAAGCTGTTGCGTATGAACTCATTCGAATATTTTGAAAACATAACAGCTAGATATTCTGTCTTCTCATTTTGTAGGCTAAAATGAAGAGAGATTTTATCTTAGTTCTTATTTCATGCAAAACATTTTAGTTTCTGATCTTTTTTTCGTCAACAATAATTCATCTTAAGATAGTCTTAGTCAGTGTTTCAGGACATTACTGCCGTCTCGTCATCGTCTCGTCTTAGTCATGAAAAAAAAGGTTGTTGACGAACATATTTCCTCTGGTCTCGTCTGACGAAATTAACACTAGTGTATTGGCTTGAGGGGTAAGAGTTTAATGCAACACAGAGGAAGACAGGTTTCCTTTGTTTAAGTAACAATGCCAATACTCCCTCTTAGAGGATGTCTGGGTGAGATGGCCAGATTCAGCAGGTGTGTGTGTGCGTGTGTGTCTGTCTGTGTATCTGTCAATATTTTTAGCCAGAGCTGCAGGTGGCAGATGCAGCTGGTGGATACTACATAGAGAGAGAGCGGGAGAAGACTCAAATAAACACAATGGCTAAGAATGTGCTCCACATTATGAAGCAAATGCCTCGTGACTGTGTGTTATCCCAACCTTTTAACACATACGACAACCCATAATAAATGGTCTGATACCGTCTCTCTCGTGCAAACAGTGTGAGCTCTTTCCCAGGTCTACGCCCACTGACTGATTGTTAAGTGTGAATGTATTAATGACAGGCCCTCTCTCTGTAGGACATCACTCGGTGCCTGCTTAGTCACTGCTCAGCCACAAGCTTAACATCCCATTATACTGTGTGTCCACACTGCCCCCTCAACACACACACACACATACACACACACAAGCACTTTAGCAGTAATAAATATGTGTGTGTGTGTGTGTGTGTGTGTGTGTGTGTGTGTGTGTGTGTGTGTGTGTGTGTGTGTGTGTGTGTGCGTGTGTTTTATTTATGTATGTTTAAAAGTATCGTCATACATCGGCAGGATATGTTAGGACATTACTGGAAAGGATGTCCAAGCGGATTTGGAGCACACTGTAAGACTGCACATGTCTGTGAGTGTGCAGGCACATGTGTGGCGACAAGCAAGGGCCAGCCAGAGAGGAAAAGGATGTGTGCGTGAGCATGTGAGTGTGTGTGTCTGCGGCATGTGTGTGGGTATGTGTGTGTGTGTGTGTGTGTGTGTGTGTGTGTGTGTGTGTGTGTGTGTGTGTGTGCGCGTGCATGTGTGTTTTCCATGGTGGGTGGGAGAGGCTCTAAAGAGCAGCCCGGTTGGTTCATTTCAAAAGAAGAAGGAAGGAAATGACAGAGGGAGAGATGGAGGGGTGAAAAAGGAGTGCGGACAGCCGTGTGCATCTGCGTCACAGGAGGTGCTGAGCAGCCCGGCCTTCCCAACATCCCCACAAGCAGACGAGTGCCATCCTGCCTCTGCCCCGCCAAACACAAACACACATGTGCCACAATCCCCGTCCCCGTCTGTCAGATGCGGCTCTGCTGTCTTTCTTTCAGTGTCTCCAACAAAAACAAAAGGACCTCATGGTCCTTTCAGCTCCTCATAAAACAGAGCCATGATGAAAAGAGAGGATAAGATAAGACAGAGAGAGAGAGAGAGAGAGAGAGAGAGAGAGAGTAGTAGGGGAGAGACATTAGAAAATGAGTAAAAAAGGGGTGTCAATGAGGGAGACAAAGAGTTTGATAGAAGTATCCCAAAGGGAGAAAGGAAGAGACAGATTAAAAAAGCACTGGTCATTAATGAGGCGGGAGATAGAGCGAGATGACCAGAGAATGTGCTAGAAATCAAAAGGCCGGCAAAGACAGACTCTGCGCTGTTATTTTGAATCAGATTTCTAGCGCGACGGGCCATCTCTCCACTGTGTTTGGTTTGGACATGTTAGTTCTACTGGACTTTTTCGCTGTTCCTCACACAAACTGGCTCACCTCTCCAGCTGTCTGTTAAAGCCAAGGGAATCCAATAACTCTACACCAACGACCTGACCTCCGAGCTCTCCACCTACAACTCCAGCGGTCTTCACACAAGAATGGAGAACGGCATTTGTTTTTGTTTTCCCCCTCGCACTCATTTGGGAAGGTAGGTGGAGAGGCACGATGTTATCTGGGGTGAAGATCGGGATTGGGGATGGGGCACATGTGTGCGCCATGCTCGTTCGGACTGACCTGGCCAGTGGGATCATATCCATAAAAAACAGGCCTGCGCTCCTCGTGTTCCTGTCTGGGCCGCATTACATAAGAGAACTTCAGAGGGTTATGCAAGTGCAGCTGCCGTAAAGGTGACACTGAACTGATACAGGTGACAAACCGCTACTGTGGGAACGTCTGTTTCCACGGAGGGGAAGAAATATTTGACAACGGTCCTCCCATCTGCCCAGTAAAATGTGTGTGTGTGTGTTTGTGCTTTTCAGATGAAGACAGATGGATAACATCCTGTACCGTCCACCTTGTTATCAGCCTTGTTACAAAACACATTCACCTTGAGAACTTCAAAGCTCAGGAGTTTTTGGGGCAGAGGATTTGGGGTTTAAACTAACCTCTGTTTCTCAGTTAGAGTCAGTTAGATTTATCTTCTGAAATTGCAGACAAACTCAGAGTCATTTAAGTACTGCACTCCACCATCTACCATTACAGTGATGAATAGTCCACACGCATGCACTCTAACATCAAGCAAATATGTCAGCTCGGAAACTTATTTCAGCTCCCAACTCTTTTCCAGCTATCCATTCATGTGCTGTGCATCCCCAAAAGGCTATAAAAAGAGGAGGTCTATGCCAAAAGGTCCTTGTTGATTTCCCTAAAGAAATATTTTGAGAAGTAAGCTTTGCACATGTTTAATAAATCAGTGTCATAAGTAATTATCTCCATCCCCCCCCTGCTTTAAAGTTGCGGTTACACCTGACCCCAATTCAGTGCCGGGGAAGAAAAATGTGTGGCTTTGTCAATCGGCTGGCCATAGAACACCTCTGCACAGCCCTCAGGAAAGACAGAGTGTCTCTGTGTCTTTGATTGTGTGTGCTGGTGTGCATCTACTTATGGGTCATGGATCACCAACAAAAAGTGACGCGGCTGTCCAGATTTTTGAGGACCGTGCCGAAACATGATCTCACCTCCTCCCTGAGGTCAGAGCCTGGTTTCTGGTAGAGCCAGCGAATCTGGGCCTGCTGTGATCTGGAACGCACTCGAGGAAGCTGGAGTTAGTCTCCACGCCAAACATCAGCTTCTCCTCCACATCCTTACCTAAGACAGACAGAAAGGAAGAAAGAAAGAAAGAAAACAAGAAAGAAAGAAAGAAAGGAAGAAAGAAAGAAAGACAGAAAAGAAAAAACAGTAAGTATAAGTACTCTTCTGTGGCAGTGTCTCAGTGTCTGTATAACACACACAGAGACCTAGCTGCTACACTAAACACAATCACAGTAAAGACCACAGTACTCACCATCCTCGGTGTCCCAGCATTGGCTGGATGGGTCGCCATGCTTTATGTCTTGTCTCCTGGCTCTCCTGCAGCAATTATGCCAGAGAGGTTACACATACAGGCACACACACACACACACACACACACACACACACACACACACACACACACACACACACAAACAAATACTCACAAGGGAAAATGCATGAAAAATGTTGAAATACAGAGACAAAGACTTGAGACTTCAGGAAAATTACAGATTCTGTCTCGTTTGTGAAACACAATAGCATGAACGGCCACTTGTTTTCGAACTACGTTTCTGTTCTTGTGAGTTTCCTTTGTGCGAGTAAGACACACAGACAAAGAACGACAAAGAAGGAGAGACTGTGTTTGTGTGTGTGTTTCTGAGAGAGAGAGAGAGAGAGAGAGAGAGCAAAGTGTCTGCACAAATGACCTGCTTGTGTCAGCAGGTTACCTTGAGCAACACCTCGAGAGAAACATCCAGAAAAACATATGAGACAGCAACCATTCATCATTCCAACTGTAGGACCTCTCTAATCAATCATCCTCCCAACACACACACACACACACACACACACACACAAACACACACACACACTCACACCCTGCGGCCACAAACAGTAAATATTTCATTTGCTCCCCTTTAGTGAACTGTAAGAAACACTGACCAGAAGCTCTGGGGCTAGTTCAGGGACGGCTGAAATATGGCAACAGAGGAGAGGAGAGGGGAGGAGGAGAGGAGGAGGAGAGGAGAGGAGGAGGTTTTTGGGTCTTATTATAGGCACATAAAGTATGGCACGCTATCCACTCACACTGAGGGCATGGGAGAGGAGAGCAGAGCGAGGAGAGAGAACTGGCGCAGGGAAACATGGTGATTTTGACATGGAAAACAGGAGAGCGGTGGCTTTACTACGGATACCTTCAGTGAGGGTTTGCATTCCTCAAACACTTACCCACACATATATGTATAAGCTCTCTCTCTCTTTCTCTCTCTCTCTCACTCTTTCACTCACTCTCTCTCTCAGTCACACACACACACACACACACACACACACACACACACACACACACACACACACACACAGACACACACACACAGACACACACACACACAGAGTAAGATAAAGGACGATGCGCAGACCATTGAACCTGAATCTCATCACTGTTGGGACCTATTGAGCTTCTGGCCCATTTACTTTTCAGCACATTCTGAAGCCCATTGACTTTAACCGACATCCTCACCCATCATGTTTCTGCTCTGTTAGAGGTGAAGCATGCTGAGCATTCAATACTGAAAGCAGTCTGGACTGCAGGTGTGGTCTGAGATTTGCTCTGCAGTTTGCAAAAACCAGTGGAGTGAGTAAGTGCATGTGTGTGGGCAGCTGGTGGTATTACTTCTGATACTGGCCAGCTGATTTGTTTGTTTGTACTGTATGTGTGTGTGTTTGTGTGAGTGTATCTTTATGTTTATAAGTGTACAGTATATGTAATTAGTCCAGTGTATGTATATTGTATGGAGGTTTCCGAGGTTATTTTTGAACATCTTACCCACGTATAATGACAGAGAAAGTACTGGATATTCTGAGTTAGTCTGTATGTATAATGTGTATACAGAATGTATGTCTGCAGAGTACTGTATGTCTGTCTGTCTGTGTGTATGTATGCATGTATTTATGAATGTATGTGCAACACAACTTTGACCGCATGCGTGTCTGAGTGTGTTTATGTGTGTGTGTGTGTGTGTGTGTGTGTGTGTATGTCTGTGTCCGTCTGAATGTGCAGGGGTTTTGTGTGTGTTAATTTGTTACCTCTTGGATGCAGGGATGTAACGTGAGCACTGGTTGCCGTCCCAGGCACAGTAGGGGTCTCTGGCGAGGCAGCAGTCGGCGCAGCCCTGCCCGTAAATATCACACCTGTGCAGGGCCACCTGCGCCAGCCCCTCCGCCGAGCCCACGTACAGCTGTTGCTATAGAGACAGAGGGGGCAGTCGTCAGTCACCAGCAGAGGAAAACAAAGGTGTGAAAATGCGAAAATAACCACTGTTTCTTTCCTCAGGAAAGTCTTACACAATGGATCACATGCTGTGATGGTTTCGGTTTCCTTCTTTGCCCGGCCTGACCTTCAAAAATGTATGAAAAGAGCTAAAAACAAGTTAAATAGGGCCATATATAGCCTGTGTAAGCTTAGCTAATCTGAGTGAGTTAGCTAAAATGTGCACTATATTTGTAAACACTAATTCTACTGACAAATGGACAATGATGCCCTTTGTAGCATATGAAGCAATACCTTTAGCTTAGCATTGCTATCACACTGTTTCTGAGGCAACATTAGTGTATTGCATGGCATGAGTTAAGTGCCAAAGAAGGGCCACATAGGATCACAGTCATTACATAAGTAAATGTTAACCCTCCATAAAACATGGCAGCTTTGTGTCATAAGCGAAGTGCATTCCTGAGGTGTCGTATCTTCAGTGGATTAACCCAAAGCCCTGCGCTTTTCACTTAATGCATTTTTGGAGGACCTTGGACATACAACTCAGCAGATCTGGGCCCCGGGAGTTCTGGGGAGTGCATGGACCCGATTTGTGGCTGATTTGTTGAGGCTTGTCCTCAGCCGAGCAAGAGAGAGAGAGAGAGAGAGAGAGAGAGAGAGAGAGAGAGAGAGAGAGAGAGAGAGGGAGAGAGAAAGAGAGGGAGAGAGAAAGAAAGACAGACAGAGAGAAAGAAAGACCGAGAGAGCACCCCCAGCCAGCCAAGGAAAAAGTCATGAGACGCAATGGGAAAGCAATAAAGAGTGAAAGAATGGAAAGAACGCGGTGGATGAATAAGGGCCCAGAAGAAAGAGAGCGTGACTGCAGGGAGGGCGAAAATACAGAGGTGTGTCAAGAGTCTCTCCAGAGAAAAGCGAGTCCTGGTGCTAAATGTAGCTGTAGCAACTCTGCACAAAACCCAGAATGGAATTGAACATTTTTCTTGAGGGGAAATGAGGAGTGCATGGGCAGAGCAGAGTTTTCCACAGCCCAGCCTGACCCAGCCCTGACCTCCCGCTGATGAAGAGGGAGGTAGATAGAGAGAGGGGAAGGGAGGGGAGCTGATTGGGGTAAAGGGATGGACCCACTTTAGAGCCCCAAGCAAAATAAACACAAAATTAAACAGAGGGAGAGAGGAAGAGAGAGAGAGAGAGAAGAGAGAGAGAGAGAGAGAGAGAAAAGAGAGAGAAAAAAATTGTTCTTATAAACGTGGTGGTGGTACTCTACCTGTTTAGAAGATATCTCCATATTCAGAATTGGTGAGGAGGTCTGAAAGGTAATATATATACTATTTATACCATGAACAATTGTCTTATGTATAACAGTTTTTTTTAGTCGATTTGGTGCATTTCTCAGATCAGAACTGAAATTCTCTAAACTACTAGTTTAACCTCAACATCATCTACAGTAGTCACTTGTGTGCTATATTTGCTAATGCCATGTCAGTCAAAATGCATTATATGCAAATATGTTGAATCAGTTGTCATATGAAATCTCTCTAGTATAATTTAGCCATTTCTATTACACTTTTTTTGGAAAGGACTGCTGTACTGTAAAACAGTCTGGTCTTTTTCCTGCATGACAATAAATTACACGGCCTGGCAAACAAACTGCACTACAAACATTACTGTAAAAGTATGCAGAAAATATTAATCTAATCTCTTACAATCTCCCACATGTAGTAATGTGTAACTTTTTACTGTTGAAATTGATATGCCAGACAGAAAAAAATGCATCCTTGTGTAGAAAATACTAACAGAGTAAACTGCTTTATTGACAACAAGGCTAATCATTTTGACTATCGTGTTCATAACGGTGACACAGGAACTTTTCATTCACTGACATGTTGATTGGTATGTTTGAGACATAAACTAAGTATTTCGAGCAAGTGACATGATTTGCAGGTAATCCAATGTTGTGCTGCAGTTTGCAAATTGTTTTGAGAAAAACACGTACTATTGTGCAAACACTAATAATGACTCAAGAAATGCACTTAAGCGACTGAGAAACACAGTAAATGAATATTTATGACATGTTGTAGGCTAATACAACATCAGTGGTAGGTTTACAATATGTAAAAAAAAAAACCAGTCTTATTGTACCTATTTTCTTCCTATAGTTTTCAGTGAGAAATGAATGCTTGTTTATATGTTGGTGCATACATAGAGAAAGAGAGAAACTGCTTGTGTGTGTGGGGCTCTCGGGTATGAGGCAGAGTAGAGGTCTGGGCATGTCAGTGTTATTTCTTTCAGCGCAGGATGCTGTCACGTCTAGTTTACTGAGATTCTAGGGAAGATTTATAGTGTGTGAGTGTACCTT
>NC_063199.1:8789973-8794973 GCF_017589495.1 Alosa alosa
ACCTTGCAGACACGAGCCACCCGGGACAGGACACGCTTTTCCGACACGCTTCCGTCACGACTGGCCTCGCGGAAGAAGAAGTAAATCTTGTCATCGTCGGGGTTGAACGTGTCCGATATGGAAAGAGCTGCTATAAACTTGCCCTCTGTTGAGAAGGGAGAGAGGGGAGATTCAGAAAGGGTTAGTGCTTGCTGCTGGGGATGACAAAGGGTTTTTTTTTTCAGAACACATTTAGAGAACCGACCTCCCCACACAGACATTGGCAGATCTACAGTGGGAGGAGGCGGCCGAAAACCGGTGCGGTGCTTTATGGCTCCGCAGGAGGTGTGTGTGTGTGTGTGTGGGTGTGTGTGTGTGTGCGTGTGTGCGCAAGGCAGGTGTGTGTGTGTGTGTCCAGGTGTGTGTGTCCCCGTGTGTGTGTGTAGTTCGTCTCTCCGTCTGTCTTTAGGAGCACATAGTCCAGTAACATATACAATGTATATATACATGTAAATATATTCCCAGGTTTTGGTGCCCTTTATTCATATGACCGTACCGTCCATATGTTTTGTCATGTGTGGTCTGTGCTTGTGGGTCACCACATTTTTACTGTGTGTGTGCCTTTGTGTGTGTGTGTGTGTGTGTGTGTGTGTGTGTGTGTGTGTGTGTGTGTGTGTGTGTGCATATGTGCCTGCATGTGTGTCTCTTGTTCATGAGGCCTGTCCGTTTCAAAGAGACCACTGTAGTCTGCCTCTGTGTGTGGAATAAATGACAGCGTGGCATCAGATGAGGGAATGAGAGCAGCAGAAATAAAAACCAGTTTGGTCTAATATCAATAACATGACATCAGCCTCTGGAAGCCAAATCCAACCCAAGGGAGCCCTTCACTCTGACAGAGGTGCTTTATGGCAGAGCAGAAGGGGGGGAAGAGGAGAGGGATAGAAGAAAATAAAAAAAAGTGATTGAAAGAAGAGTGAGAGAGGGCACAGTGGAACAGGGGATGACATGAGACGGGTGAAGAGCACATGTTGTGACAGGAGAGGACAGGATGCCACTGTGGGATAACAAGAGACGAGATGGGAAAAAAGACCAGAGGACAGGGGGGGAAGAGTGCAGCGCTTGAGAGACATCAACAGTTGGGTCAGAGGGACGAGGATAGCTCGGCCACACCAGCGCTTCTGTGCCAAAACGTCCCAATAATAATTCCACTAAAGTAAAAAAATAATAAAATAAAATAAAGTGGAAAGCATGTGTCATCAACTAGGGCGGAGTGACCAACACTGATGCAACGCAGTCCTCCCGTCAGCTGGACGAAACCAGCAGCCTCTCTCCTCCGCCTGCGCTGTCCAAAGCAAACAGAGCAGGACGGCTCAGGTCTGGTTTTTAAAAATGAGATCTGTGACCTGTCAGACTTCTAGAGTGCTTACTGCATGCTTGTGCACCATTAATTCAGGGATGAAAGGGTCCAGTGAATCTATTAAATTATCTTGATGCAAATACAGTTGGAGGGTCATTAAATAAGTCACTTGTTATTAGGGTGAAAATATTATTTTAAACAGCAGTGAGTTGTCTTTGAATATGTGCTCTACTGTATTTTGGGGTAATTGCCTGCATGGGTAATTTTTTACATGGGCAAGCAACCATGGCCACACCATAAATGTGTCAATATGAGTGAATACTTTTCTGTTTGTCAGTGTGTGTGTGTGTGTGTGTGTGTGTGTGTGTGTGTGTGTGTGTGTGTGTGTGTGTGTTTGTGTGTGAGTGTGTGTGAAAGAGAGTTCCTGTGTGTATGTGTATGTGAGTGTGTTTGTATGTGAATGTGTGAGAGACTATTTTTTGGAATGTCATTAGTCTTTTTCTGCAGGCAGGAAGTAGCTAACCTACTAGCCCCTTCTGCCCTCTCCACTGTACACAAAGTAATACTGTGTGACCACAACCATACAGGAAAGTTTCCCCAAAAAAAAAAAAAAAACTTGGACAATCACAGTGACGAGCAACACCTGAAGGGGAAAAAAACACCCCGGGCATGACGCCACATGCAGAGACATCCGACATAAACAAATGAGGGCTTTCAGATGGAGGTGAGTCCGGCGTTTCCAGTCTGAGCGCCACAGCCAAGGCCCTGAGGCCAGGGAGGGGAGGAGGGGACGGACGGGGGAGGTGGTCGTGCCGGGCCGCGAGAGCCCCTTCTTACTGGGGGAGTCGGTCAGAGGAAGTCCCTGAGGGGTCAAGCCCTGACTCTTTCATCAGATTACACTGTAATCCTTCACAAGGCCCTCCGGGGCGCTCCGCTGATTTATTCATTTGTTAATAAATTCTGCCGCGACCCAAGGGGTCGGATTGGGTGTCTACAATGAATCAGCCGACCCAAGAAACACACAGCTATTGTGGAGTGAGCTAGCGGTGACTGTTTACACTGCAGTCGGCTGTTTTAAAAGGACACGAGCATATTTACACACACACGCCCGCGCTGGGAAAGTTCTGGGGGCCAGAAAAAAAGTTATCAGGGAAGCCGCTCCGTCATATCGTTCCAGGACAGATGGGGCAAGATAGAACTGGGTTTCCATGTGGGAAGAATGTTGGCTTCCCCCAGATGGTAGGGCCCAAGGGCAAGATTAGAGAGGAGTTTGGTTTCAGGAGCACATCCATTGTAGCCTTAATTACCTTTTTACCACCACTGGCAAGAGCATCACAGTCGTAGCCGGCAAATTAACCTAAAGGTGGAGAATTACACCACCAGCAGCACCACCGGTCCTTTGATCAGCCAGTATCAAGCTGGAGTTCAGCTGGATGCTTCTCTCTCTCTCATTCTTTCCGAGCGTTCCAAACCCAACAGCAGCGCTCATCTGTAGACTTGGCCAGGGAACACACCCCGGTGCTCCTCCACTGCAAATCTGCCCTGCAGCAAGCGTGCTAGTCATAAAAGGGCTTTTACGGGCCCTCTCGGCGTGATTCAGCAGGAGACGGCTGGGCGTTGGCCCACGGGAGGTCTCAACTGGTCAACAAGAGGCGCTTCGGAAGATTTTACTCGCAAGCAAAGGAAAATGGGACCACAAAGAAGCAAGTGCATGTTGTGTGTTACAATGCAAGTGCTAACCATTATCACTTTCAGAATTATATTTCTTGATGTTATTAACAGAAGCATACCTAAATGGTTCATTATAATTCCACATAACACATAAGAGTAGCTCTGTTCCCTTTCAGGTAGAACTAACAAGGGGCTGATCACATCTTCGACATTTAAGAGCTGTAATACAAAAGGCATATAAAACTGAAACTGTTAAAATAATAAAAGGATTGCGCAATCGTGCCATATTAGAGAGTTTTATGCACTTGAAGTTAGATGTTGGAGGTTTTTTAGAAACCAATAAAACCTAAAAGTCTGGAAAATGTACAATGACAATGAAAATTTTATTTTGGCAGAAAATGTCCTTCTAAATGTGTATGTTCCTCTCTAAATATAACTCTTTCTCTCTATTCTCTGGATTAATTCATAATGAGCTTCTAAAGTATTGGGCATCAATCTCAGAGGGAGTCCAGCAGATGCCCCTGCTGCTGCTGCTGTCCGAGTGTCCACTCACCGTTGATCCAGTAATCCTCGGAGATGTCGGTGCGGATGAAGTGCTGGTCAGGAGGTGGCCCCAGCGAGCGTGTGAACGTGGAGTCTTTCCCCAAGAAGTCAGAGGCTGTCCCAGCATACAGGTACTGATCTGGGAACAGGCAGGTATATGTTGATGTAATTGCATGCACAGATAGATTCAGAACTCATACACTACCAAAGCCAACTGGCAATGCACACAGGGAAATGCTGCCAACATGTCCTTCACTGTTGGTGCACTTACATCATGACAGACTGATCCAGACTTATTATTAGAATGGAATGATTGGAAAACCTTACAGATGCTATATGTATTTCTAAATGTACCCTGCTGGGCTAACTACACAACGAAAGAGAGAAAGAGACACACACACACACACACACACTCATCTCTGGCTTGATGGTATCAGCAGATAAACAAGGTTATCTATACCAGGTTTAAGTTTTATAATCGATTCATGACAGAATAAACAGCATGTATTCTTGGCTTGTAGATATCCATGACAACCACCTGGCAAGCACATTTAAATACTTGCACTGGCGTCAGGGAGATGTCATGGATATGGGGGGCATCAATCCAAGTTCACCCGAATGGTCCTCATAAAACCACACGCACGCACACACACACACACACTGGTGTGCCAGTGAATCAGAATCCCAGGGTACTTGGCTCTCTGATGTGAGCGGCTGGCATGTTTACAGAGCTGCCAAATGTAGTTTAGCTTTACTGTAGTATTACTCACACAGGCACTCTTTAATGTTTAACACAGAGCCTTTAAATGTCTAACCTAACTCTTCTCTCAGCTTTACTCAGAAAGGGTGTTGCTCTCTCTTATACACATATGCACATAGACACGCACTCTCTCACACCCAAACACGCCCATTTGACAGACACAAACACACACATACACACACAAGTGCATGGTTGCTCAGATGCCTATTCATCCATATAGCCACATTTAGGTTAATGGGTTACTTTTTAAAACACTTGACAGTTTAGTGGTTTTAAAGAATTTCATACACAAGTGTAGGTCACAATATATTTTCTCTATGTGTGTGTGAGGGATTGTGTGTGTATGTACGTGTCTGTGTCAGAGAAGTATCCATGTGAATCTCAAGTCTGACTATAAACAGAAATCACTATTTTGGACTTGTTTACTTAAGTCTTTAAACAACTGTGGAATAACGTGGAATGCCGGGCAAATAACAGTGCTCATCTCTCTGGCACCTCTTCCTTCATTGCTTTATCTCTAACGTATGTGATCATAGTGTTCAATGGAAATTACAGCAGCTCTCAGAAGGACACCGTGTGTGGAGCCGGACGTCTGCCATATGCATCACATGTGTGTTTCCACGTGTGAGTGTGTGAGCATCCAAAATGTGTGTCCAGTACAGGTGCAAGACACACAAATCAAACAGTGTA
>NC_063199.1:8799973-8804973 GCF_017589495.1 Alosa alosa
AAAAAGCCTACACGTCGGACAAATAGACAAGCAAAAGACACAAAAGGCACATTTCACAAATGTTCAAAAATTACAGCATTTGTAAAATAATGTATAATTAAACAGTCAGTGCAATACTCTGATTGACATATTCAGCTGTAGAAAATGACATCTGGAAATGCACAACCTAATCTGAATGTGTCAAAGCCACCGAACAAAGGCATGTAACTAAATCCATTGGCCCTGTCAACAATCAGCCAAAGTTTGAATGACTAATAGTTGGTTTATTTGGACTAAGATATTCAATGCTGAATAGCTGTTGATTAGCAAAACATGGAAATACACACACACACACACACACACACACACACACACACACACACACACACACACACACACACACACACACACACACACACACAGAGAGAGAGAGAGAGAGACTGACAAAAACATCTCCAAATAGTTGGTGTAGCTTTCGAATAGTTAAGATGCTTTACGAGGTCTGCATGGGTGTGCTTGTTGGGAATGAGACGCTGAGGCGTGACCGACCTTTCACAATACTGATTTCAATTGAATGTGTCCATAGGTTTCAGCCCAAAACAGTTTGAAACATGTCAATCCATGTGTGTGTGTGTGCCTGTGTGTGTGTGTGTGTGTGTGTGTGGACATGTGTGCGTTACCTTCCGGGGGCGTGCATTGAGGTTATCTGGGTTCAGATAGTAGATGTGGTCTCGGGCGCCCAGCAGCAGTCTGCCCCTCTCCTCGTCCAGCAGGAGTGTGTGTGAGTGCAGAGATTCCCCCAGGCCCTGGAACAGCACCACACTGCCCGAGTGCAGCAGCTCTGCACACAACAAGCACACATAAAAACATAGAGTTACACACATATAAAAGGGGAGACATGTATTAGCAACTTAACCCTACGGTACATAGGAACAAACCTATACAGTGATCATAGAGTAGTCGCCTCCAGGGATAAAAGTTGACTTTCACACTGACTAACAGCAGATAACTTTAAACAAATGGAAGTACAAACACATAATAATCTCTCTCTCTCTTTCTGTCAGCGATATGCAAGGAGTAATATAGGCTACACACAGTTACATAAAATGAGTCATGGCAATAAAATGGATTAGAATTAAGATAAGGCTGGATAAGACTACAGATGGGCTCTGACTTGATGCTGAGAGAAACCAGGAATGATTTGGCTCCTTCTCAAGGCTCAAGCTTTACTTGGTGTGGGGTTATCAGCTCATGGTGAGAGTACAGCAATCCTTTACCAACTAGATTCAGAAATGTAACAAAAACAAGAGGCACAAAAAGACCTCCCGTCTGGGAGTTTTTTTTAGTAGAACATACTCATCAGTGTATAACACATATGTACCTGTCATCTACAGTTGCACACCAACTCTGGTTAACATCATCATACTCTACCAACACACTCCACACACACACTAGCAGCACACACACAATTACATGTGCAAATAAACAGCCACACACAACACACTTACACATACAAACTCTCTCACACACACACACACACACACACACACACACACACACACACACACACACACACACACACACACACACACACAACACTAACACTCACACACACACACACACACACACACAATGAAATATGCAGTCCCACACGCTCAGTCATCACACCTGCATGCGTGTATCCCTAATAGCCTGTGTAAGTAAAGCAGAAAGGACACTGTGCCTGCCGGTCTTATCTCCTATGTCCTGTGGGCTGTGCAGTGATCAGGGCCCTGGAGGAAACTGGGGGCACTCAAGCATTTAACTTCCTCCTCTCTTCCCATCATGGCGGTGCACAAATGAGCATTCCTTCTCTCTTGCCTCTCTCCTGTCTGCATGGACCCATATTATTCATTAACCTGCATCTCTCCCTCTCTCTATTCTTTTTCTAATGCTCCCCCTCTCTGACTTTCTCTGACTTACTCTGACTCACTCACTCACTCTCTCTCTTTGTCTATGTTGATCTCTCTATCTCTGCCATCCCTCTGCGGTATATATCACTTTCCCCTAATCACACACCATCTGCAGTCATGCTACACCTCCATTAGGCTTTACACTAGCAGACATCAGACAGCCATAGGGCGGCTTTTTCACAGTAGGACACTCTCCTATTGGACAGTCCACTCTATCACTATATATATACGGGAACTGGCCCCACATGTCTAAACTATACATATATATATATATGTATAGTTTAGACATGTGGGGCCAGTTCCCGTATATAGAGTAAGCCTATTACTGGACTATAAGAGAATTGCAATGGATCTCCATTGAGAAAAAGCTTTTAGTCTACAACTAGGCTTAATCCACGGATATGAAACTGGCCCGTAAAGTGTGATCATGACTTGAGAGTGAAGTCAGGCAGGGAGCGAGAGAGAGAGAGAGAGAGAGAGAGAGAGAGAGAGAGAGAGAGAGAGAGAGAGAGAGCAGATCAGAGCTCTCGGGATCATGGGCACACATGCCACAGGGGGTGGTGACTGCATAGAGCTGGCTGCCAAACATCAACACACATTCTCCCAGCCCTGAGACACAATTATTCAATCTCATCCCCTCTCTCTCTCTGCTGGCTTCTCCCTCAGGATTCTGTCGTAACTCGTAGCCAGATTATTCATTGTAATGCATACTTTCTCAATCCAGTCACAGCCTTCCAGAAAGCATTATGTAGAAGCCATTCAGTCTGTTGGTCTGGGCTGTGGTAACACACACTGCACTCTGCTCCCCAGAGACGTGCTAATCTGCCAGCGAAACAAACACTGAGTGCGGCGGGCGGTGTAATCATCGGTCTGGCAACACAGGGCCAGGCGCTGATCCTTTACAGCGGCGGACCGCTCCAACATGTTCATTAGCGAGCAGACAGGAGACGAGGCATTTTCTCTTTATCGTCATTTTTTGGCCTTTCTTGTGTCTATGTCTTTCTTTCTTCCTCTACCCCACCCCACCTCTTTCTCTCTGGTGGTCAACCCACACCCACACACCCGCACAAGAACATTGACACACACACTCATTTGAATGCAGACACACACACACACACACACACACACACACACACACACACACACACACACACACACACACACACACACACACACACACACACACACACACACACACACACACACACACACACACACACTAACACACACTCATTTGAATGCAGACACACACACACACACACACACATTGACACAAAAACATGTCCTATTCAAACATTCACATTATTAGGGAGGTCACTGGGAAGAAAAGGCTGAGGTTTTGCATATGTGTGTGTTTCAGCCAGTGTGTGAGCGGCAACAGAGGCGAGGGGCTTATGCTTTGAGCTAATCTCCATTAAGATTGACACCCTGATTGGTCTTGTGGTATGCAAAGGGTGTGAGGAGCTTAGTTATGATCAATATTAGCGCCCACCCCCTGACACACACACACACACACACACACACACACACACACACACACACACAAGCTCACACACACACACACACACACACTTCCCCTAAGACCATCATTGTTAGCACCCTGGATCAGCCAATACAGACCTCTGGCTTATCTGCTTCGCAAACAGCCTGGGGCAAGAAGGCTTGTGAAAAACTGCTCCTCAGCGACTTAGCACCCCGTTCTGGCCCCGGTTATTTTATCTGCCGGGTCAGCCCTCGAGACCCGACCTCTCGCACCCCTCTCAACAGCCTGCGATTTGCTTGTAGCAGCTAGCAGGCGCGGTGCGTAATCCCCTCATTTGTTTGCGAGAGATAGCCTATTGAGGCCGCCGTGTGGTTTTTGTGCTTAACACCTAGCGCTTAGCCTTTGGTTCACCTCAGAAAATGAAGAAAAACCTCATGGGGACTTGGCAACGATGCCAGCGAGTCACCGTAGCATGTGCTTTCTTAGCCGTGATTTAAGAGGCTTGTTCACTGTTCAGCTTCACTGTCAACCAGAGAGAATTAACACCGACAGGACAGGAGGGTGAACAAATATCATTATTACCGAACCCAGATGTTTTAGTGCAGGCTAAGAGTAAACACTGGTCTATTGTTATGAGGTTGAGCCGATATTTTGGAAGGAATTAACCGGTGAGTGGACTCATGTCAAATGTCAAAGGCAACAGCGTTGCTATGGAGAGTTTGAGATGAGTCGGGAAGAGAGTGTGTACTTGGACCGCAAGGAAAACATGACACCTCACATAATTCTTCAAATAATAAACAACTCTTGCTTTTGTTTATCTGGCAGCTTACATCAATATTTGTCACATTGTTTTTGTTTCAATATCTTCACAGATTTTCATAATCCAATGTTGTGAATCTATCAGGCACATGATGTTTCAAAATGCCTGCCTGACTAACAAAAACCCTACATATTTATAAAGAAACAAAATTTGAGGAAACACGCTAAGAGGCCAAATTGACAGTAGAAGTTATATCCATAGCCATATCTCATGTTGTTCCCTGGAGTGAAATACAAGCTCTATTTGGCAACAGGGCCGAAACAGAAAGCCAAGACCCTACGTGCTTAGTGCAAAGATGTCTACCAGCTCAAGATAATTTAGTGATTTACAGCATGCACCATGGAGAAAGTTCATTAAGATGATGTAAAGCCTTATATTATTTATAAAGCGTTCTGGGCAGGTTTACTTAGGCAGGTCCAAGAATGGCTGCTTTAATAGTAATGTAATGTGTGTTGGTGTGTATGTGTATGTGTGTGTGTGTGTGTGTGTGTGTGTGTGTGTATATGTGTGTGTGTGTGTGTGCGCGTTGTATACACTCCTCCTGGCAGCGCCATCCGTGCTCACCTCGTTCTGTCAGGCACTCTGTGATGAACCTTCTACCAACAAAAACAATAACAGCGGATGGGTCAGGTCCCCTGGCTCTGTCTGCTGGGATATTTACACCAGGCAGGGGGGAGATTGGGATCCGTGTGACTGGAGCAGGCACGGCACTGCATGTCAAAGCACGACTGATGGGATGTGGCAGTGTTGGTGATGTTTGGTCACG
>NC_063199.1:8812473-8817473 GCF_017589495.1 Alosa alosa
TTAAGCCGAAATTGCCTCGTTTAAGAGGACTGCGTTCAGTTCATCTGCTCACGGTGCGCTCATTCTCAAGAAAACAAACTGTTCGGATAGCGAAACCACGAGGAGCTAAGGGGTCAGTCACTGTAAACCAAGGGAAAATAATGTAAGAAATATGGAATTATTTGTTCAAGAATGAAGAATGTGCTTCTACCAGCCCACCTTCATATGTACCAACTGACCTCTGACCTGTTGTATAGTTTAAGTGTGTGTCTATGTAAGTCTATGCGAGGCACAGAGGACTACACACTGTGTGCTAGTGAAACTCTAGTGACACGACCAGAAAACTTAGTTAAGTATTTATTGCTCCAGGCTGGTTATTCAGATGTGTTTTTCTTATTCGCGGTGATTTTAGACAGACATAGACTGGCCAACTACAGGTTAAAGTGGTATAAAGCGTTGGAATGTGTATGTGTATATTCTCCTAACATTACTGTAATATAAGACCAATTCAGACCATATTCAGACTTTCAGAAGTAGATGTTTTCTTTTGAGTCTCAGCTCCAATACAATGTGTCAATAGACGGGTTGGAAAAAATGTCTGATGTCTAAGTTAAACAACATGACGTATTGGTCAATTCAATGCCTTGTGCATGCTCTGCTCTCTTACAGTGTTGAGTGACTACAGTTTCTGGAGTAAGCCAGTCTGTAAATAACATTGTGTTGCCCTGCTGCCCCATTTCTCCCCTCTTGCTTTGCATTCTTGTTGATTTAGGTTCACATGTGAGAATACCTGTATAACAGAACAGCGGTTATCCTGACACGATGGAATCTCAATGTGGCTGCTTTGAAATAAAACAGTTACTCTAGGTCAGTGCATGATATCATCTGAGGTTTGATCAGAGGAGCCTGGAATGTTTATCTCAGCAGACATTCATACAAGAGGTTCAACACATCACATTTTCCATTTTGTGAAGGTAAGGGACCATGGAAAAAGAAGACAATCAACACAGATCCGACTCTGCTAATCTCTGTGATGTAAGATTTCACAATGGGCAAACACCACAGGAACATATGGTTGCAGTGAAAAAACAGAACTAAAGAAGAATTGTATTACCACTACAGCTATCATGTCACATTAAGGTGTTCCTCAAGTGAATTCACAGGACAAAAGTGAATTCACAGGTTAAAAAGAAAGAGAATAAAAGTGTGTAGACGAACTGTGTGGGGAAGGGGGAAAGGAGAAACAGGGATGGAGAGACAAATAGATGAAAAGAGACAAAGAGAGAACATTTAGATAGCAGAGAAGACAAAAGAGGAGAAGTTAGGGAGGGGAGATATGGATATAGACTGAATGGAGACCGAGAGAGAAATCAAGGTCTGAGTGGAGTTGCTGCAGCTTCTGTTCTCCTTCTTGCCTGAGTGAGTAATGAGTGTGTCC
The DNA here is from genome assembly GCF_017589495.1 of Alosa alosa. Classification (NCBI taxonomy): domain Eukaryota; kingdom Metazoa; phylum Chordata; class Actinopteri; order Clupeiformes; family Clupeidae; genus Alosa; species Alosa alosa. The sequence continues at coordinate 8,813,891 of NC_063199.1, forward strand.
AAACACTTGCGGCGTGGAGACACCCAACACCGGCTGGTTTATTTGTTGGCGCATTTGATCTCTTGTTATTGGGGAAAGCTCTGCTTGCTGTACTCTCAAATGCCTAATAAAGTCAATTCATCATTCCACTTGTGCCAGCTGACTGGGCAGCTATGTACTGACCCAACTTCAAAGGTTTTGCGTCTCTATATATGTGTGTGTGTACAGTATGTGTGTGTGTGTGTGTGTGTGTGTGTGTGAGAGAGAGAGAGAGAGAGAGAGAGAGAGAGAGAGAGAGAGAGAGAGAGAGAGAGAGAGAGAGAGAGAGAGAGAGGGGCTCTATGGGAGTATTCCAAACTCAATTTAGCATCTACTGTATAACCTTGTAGACACTATTTAACTGCTTTATCACAGGCACTACTTCGACTAAATAAAACTGCATTTTCCTCATACTTATTACTACCTTCCTCAATATCTGTTAATTATTTTCCAAGACACTTCTGCAGCTCAACAATCTCATGTGAATCCACCTTGAGAAGAATTTAATATTGACTTTTTTTTCTGAACTCCTCATTTACCGTAATTCGCACCAGATCTGCCAAAAACGTCTGGCCAGGGGTCACAGTAATGATGATAACAAATGTCTGACCACGTCCAGAAAGTTCTGAGTATGAGGTGACTTTTGGCCATAAGCCACAGCTGTGTGCTGGAGGGCCGAGAAAGATCAAATCCACCAATCCCCCGGACAGTTACTTTCAAATATACCTTCCATGGGTAACCTCCACATCACAAGTGCTCTTGCCTCCTTCTGTCATGGCTTGTGCCTTGAAACACTTAGCCTATTATACCAAAGGGCCCCACGGGAGGAGGATTAAAAGTATCAGATATCATAGAACTAAGCGAAGGAGAAACAGAATGAACAGAGAGAGAAGAAAAAGAAAAAGACACAGTTGAATGAGGTGCTGAAAACAGCGGTGGTAAGAAAATACAGTATTCTTCCATGACCCCTTCATGAGTTTTGGACATGGTTAATGACACGGCCATAAGTGCTTTTTCTTTTATTGCCCGAGGCAGAAACTATCTGCGGTGTCAGCTCAGGTAAACCCACTGTAATCAAGGGCAGGGGACAGACAAGGGCAGGGAACAAGGCTTTGCCTCATCACATACATTCTGTCTCTCTCTCTCTCTCTCTCTCTCTCTCTCTCTCTCTCTTGTCATTCTCTCACTATCTTTCTTTTTCTCTATGTCTCTGACTCTCTCACTCTGACACTCTTTGTCTTTCATTTCCTCCCGTCAATATCTCTTTCTTTTCCCCTTTAGCCGTCGGGATGATTGATAGAATCACTTGTAACCCTACACACTGTGGAGTGGAGCTCTGATTATCATAATGGGCCGTGACAAAAAATGTTGCCCACCCCTGGGGCTTAATGCTTGTAAGACGACAAAAACCATCCAGGGAAATCAGCTCAGGTGGATCCTGCACACACAGGTGGAGGGCTATCGGGTTCTCCCTGAGTCTACCAGTGTCTCTGCTGGCTGTACCAGTCCAGTACAATAAAAAAAGTGTTTTTTTTTTGTCTTGCGTCTTGCGTGTGCAGTGGTGCTTGTGTGCGTTGACAGCAGCTCATTGAGAGGAAGCAGGTGAGCTGGAAGAGTGATCGCAGCTTCTGCACTTCACTCAAGCACCTCACCGATAAGCCTGTCATCTAAATAACATGTCAGGTTCACCTAGCCAACACAGGCCAAAAACAACAGAAGAGAGAGAGAGAGAGAGAGAGAGAGAGAGAGAGAAAGAGAACTACACGCCCCATGTATTTCCCTCAGAGCGCTCAAATGTACATTCTCAAATGTACTGAACTTTATCAGGAGAATTGTGCACACAGATATCCATCACTCTGTATGTTATCTGTGTGAGCCTGTTTGCTTATGTAGTATTAAAATGACTGATCTGCCATCCTCGTCTGTGGAAACTGCACCCTGAGAATCGGCGGCGGCGGCGGCGGCCCTGTGTTGTGGTCACCGCCGGCTACATGAAGTAAGGGCGTGGAGGGGAAGAAAAACTCTGAGAAATCAGACCTTTTCCTCTCCTCTGCTCCCTCTGGCTCGGGACTCACACGGCTTTGGCATCCTCGCGGTTTGGCTTCACTGGTCCTATAGAGGACAGCCCTCCCTCTCCCACAGTAGATCAGTAGCACGTCTGTGTCAAAGCCCTCTATTTCACTTGAGGCCAGGCAGCAACCTCTTTATGCACGAAAGGAAATCACATTGCGAAGGCTGGTTACTGCCTGTTTAAGGGCAATATTACCATAAAAGGACAGCAGGCATACTGATCGAAAGAATGAAGTCCCTCCTTGTTTGAAGAGTCCTATTGGTAAAGGTTAAGTGCATTCTTGTATCTATTTAGGGCAGCAAATGTGAGAATGCACTTCACCGAGGTTACAGGGGCCACCTATTGCTCTCATCCAACCTATTCAAAGACGGGGTTACCAAAACATAAGGAGGTCTGGTAGACAAATTAACTTGGAAAACCTTTATCTGGAAAGTTCAACTGGTTGTTTGTGTGTGAGCGTACGCACGGTGCCAAGGGAGCATGTCTGAGTTACTGTGTGTGTGTGTGTGTGTGTGTGTGTGTGTGTGTGTGTGTGTGTGTGTGTGTGTGTGTGTGTGTGTGTGTGTGCGCATCAGAAAAGCTCCTGTTACAAAAGCCCAGTCCATGTTTTTTTTAGACATCACTCTGAAGAGTGGTGTCAGAAATTATCCCAGAATTTATTTACTCCTGTCACTGTGACAAGACCTAATGGACCCCTGCCAGTAAGAGCAGAAAAACTCGCTCTCTCCCTCCCACTATCTTTTCCTCCTGGCAGTAGGGTGTAAAATAAATGTGTGTATGGCCTGTGAAATTGATGGTTTTCATAATGAGATAGATACCAAATATCTTAGAGCAGTGTGCTCTAGAACCTTTGATAGATACTATAGCCTTATAATGACGCTGGTCTCGTGTAGCCTAAACAGCTTGCTGTGGTATATCGTGTCTGTGTGTATAATTCGCCAGAACAGGAGAGACGCAGATTTTTCCACGGAAACTCTCTCTCTCCCAGTGTGTGTGTGTGTGTGTGTGTGGGGGGGGGTTAGTGCCCCGTTGCCGTTGAGAGCGAACAGCGCCAGGGGAAACCCACTCCGGCACGGAGTCGACCTCATGAGTAGCGCAGGCACCAGACAAGCCCATAGTTCACACATACGCGCACACTCACACAGGCGACGGAATCTAGCGAGTCAAGCAAGACGCATGAGGCAAGGTCTGAGCGCGTGTTATTAGCACGGATGTGAGAGGAGGGAGTCGCCCGTTGGATGAACACTCCGATCGCTCAACAGGCTCTGACAGTCTGTTTCCCATCATAGCCCACTGACAATTTCCTTTCAGCTTATATAACAACTCAACGACATAATGGTATTCTAACCATTTTACTTGGAAAACAAATGGCAACAATATGTAAAATCTAAAAGTGCTAAAAAAAAAAAAATCATAGCCTAAAAATAAGTATTTCACTTTACTTATTTTGGACGGCGTCTCAGTGGAAACACATGTGTAATTTACAGTTCATTC
>NC_063199.1:8824973-8834973 GCF_017589495.1 Alosa alosa
GACAGACACCGATGTTCTCTGTACTCTTCAAATACTGAAACTTAAGTCTGGGAACCTTAAAAAAACTGTAGACTATTATTAGTAAAAACTTCAGCTTAAACAAAACAAACGCTTCCTCCTGCTTGACTGTCTGAGGCACTGTGGGCGCCCTTAATGGGGTGCTCTTAAACAACTCTAAAATGACTGATAATTGTTATAGAAATAATACTGGAGAAAAGAGCCGTCGGTGAAGGCTGCTCATAGGAAGGCCTGCCAATATCAATAACATTATTTCTCTGAGATGTGATTCCCTCAGGATTAAGGGCAGGCTACGGCTTCACTTGGTCAAGCAGAGAGAACAGACCCCTGCCGTAAAAAAAAAGGTGGGGGAGAAAGAGAGAGAGTGGGGTCTGCGGAGAGAGGCAGGGATCGTTCGTCAGAGGAGAGAAATGAAAGCCTATTATCTCGCCCTGACCTGCAGGGGATGTGTAGGAAATGGCTTCAGAAATGTGTTTTGGGCCCGTAATTTCAGCCAGCTGTCCCGTCATGCCTTAGCATGCATCTGCGTAAAACTCTGAGAGGGAGAGAGAGAGAGACAGAGAGACAGAGAGACAGAGAGACACTTGCAGTGTGTGTGTGTGTGTGTGTGTGTGTGTGTGTGTGTGTGTGTGTGTGTGTGTTTTGGGACAGGACTGAAGGGAATGGGGGTGAGCCGATTGCATGACCAGCTTAGTGTATCACATCTCACACAACACCTTCCAGCACTGGTTTACTTGGAGTGCCTGAAAGCCAGCAGCAGATCTGCAAGGAGAGGAGGAGGAGAGGAGGAGAGGAAGAGAGGAGAAGAGGTGGAGAGGAGAGGGGCCTGCCAACCATAAGCCAGCTGTTCCCAACAACCCCATTTCACAACCACCCAATGACAGGCCAGGGTGAGCATCATGGCCACACGTTGTTGTTGCACTGTGCGGAGTGATTTATGGAGCTATTGCGCACGAGTCAGAACTGTGAAAGCCACCAAAGAAGTTGTTTGGATGATGATGATGGGTGTGACACAGAGTGGTTGGCTGGGTTAATGATGTTACCTCATAATAACGATGGGATGTTGCTTGTGTCTTTTTCAAGCATCTATCGAACAGCTATGTTTTAATATGATCTCAACCAGAATTGGGGAGGGAATTATAATCAATGTACATCCATTTTCGTGGAAGCCATCCAAGAATGAAATTATTGATATGAATGACACAATGTTTTGGTTAAAATGTGAGGTGGAGTACTATATCAAATACGTAAAAACAGCAGGAGACACTGATGAAATGAAATTATAAGGTAAATCCTCTTTTAATTCCTTGGAGTTTGGTTTGGCATAGTCTTTCAAACATAGTCAAGGAATGCACACACATCTAGGCTATATATTTCAACAGGTGCACTGCACTGGGTGCATGTAAGACAGTGTGCAGATATCTTTTCTACAGTCTTTCAAACATCCAGATGTACAGAGTCGAAGGTAACTATTCAAAACTCCTTCTAAACTGTATCTTACGAATCTGTATCTATTACACTGTGTCCTAACTCCTAATGCGCTGTGAGCAAGCGTTAGCGACAACATACGTTTGTTTACATTGTTTTCGATTGGAGTGTCCTCACTGGACGCGACGTGACGCAATACTGTGCAGCATGATGCGGAGCGGAGCGACGTTCTGAGCAGAACTTTTGTAGGATGTCTCGTCTTTTTTTTCCTCCGTCTGTCTATCGCTCATGTTGTTCTGCTTTTTTGAACAAGAAATACGACGCAATGGGCCAGCATATTTAACGAAGTCAGTGTAGACAGAGAGCATTCAATGATACACTCAATGAACAGTTGGATGCTCTCATGCAGTTAGGATAAACTGTTGTCTTCTCTCTGACATGTTGTTTAACAGCTATTCAGACGCACTGCGCACATTATTCTCCATGATGCCCCTGGACCTGGTAAATTGAATCAGGATGACACTATACAACAATTCTCCTTTCTTCCCATGATTATGCCTTCAAGAAAATGTTGTGAAATTCATACAATAATCAATGAGAAATTCTGCTGATTATTTACAGTATTACTGGTAGCCAGACATGAACAATGAGTGGGGCTTTCAAACTCTAATTAACTGTCTGTCTGTTGACAATGCTGACACATCCATGAGAAAAACAAACTAGAATAGATTTAATCCTGGCCTCCTCCTCTGAAGCTAGCCTGTGTTGTGTATTCTCTCAGGGATCCCTGTTTTCTTAGGGGTTTAATTGGACGCTCAGGCTGAATGAAAAGGCGATAGTGACACACATTGTTGATGGGTGTGATCTCCTCAACCCTGGGTGTTAATCCAAGTTGTCAACAGGGGCCTTGCCCAGAGCAGAGGCCATGTTTGGTCTAGAATCTTGCACACTTACACACACTCGCATACTCACACACACACACACACACACACACACACACACACACACACACACACACACACACACACACAGCACACAGCACAAGCACAAACATAGTCATTCCAAAACATAGAGGTATGTGGGGGGGTAAAGCTGAGCTGTCAATCAAATAGTGTAAATGTGAATGTCTGCATTTCTGTGGGTTTGCTACCATGTGTGTGTGTGTGTGTGTGTGTGTGTGTTTGTGTTGTGTGTGTGAGTGTATGTGTGTGTGTGTGTGTGTGTGTGTGTGTGTGTGTGTGTGTGTGTGTGTGTGAGTGCATGTGTGTGTGTGTGTGTGTGTGTGTGTGTGCGTGCGTGTGTGTAAGTGTGCGTGAGTGCGTGTGTGCGTGTATCAGTGTGCTGAGAGACACGCGAGTGGCGACTGGTGATGTCAGTCACCCTCAGGTCAGGGTGGAACACTCCCTCCCATCCTTCCCATAGTGCATCACACCCTCTCACAGCCGCTCTCTTGTCTACTTTGGCATGGAACCCACCTGCGGGGCGCATTCCACTTGATTTCACATGGATTCCATAAATATGCCTGAGGTTTCCATCCCTGATCTGAGTGTCCAGTGAACTTTGAGAATCTCTGTCTTGTCAAGCGCTGTGTGTCCATGTATGGTATGGGACGAGCCAGCCCTTCCTGTTTCTCCCTTTGAAGAGCTGCGTGGCCCTTTTGTGTCGGAACATTGAACAGCGAGGTTTAACTTCTCCCTTTAAGGTCATTCTTGGTATCCTCTCAAGATGAAAAACACTTTTTTCATGCTGTCAATAAAATCACATTTGATGCTTTCCAGACATTTCACGAACTGAGGTAAACCAATGAACTCTAGCTCAGGTTGCTGTCAAAGCTATTTGCAATGCATCGTGGGAAAAGCAGGTAATATGCTTTAAAATGGTTTGAGTGTGAAATCAAGTCAGTGGATTTCAAGTGGTTTGCGCACACTTGCGTGTGTTTCCTCATATCTGTATGTGCGTGTGTGATCTCTCACATGGGTTGTGTGTGTGTGTGTCTGTGTGTCTGTTCCTTGAAGCTCATGCATATCCCAGATGCTGCAGGTGCTGTTTGCTCCACTGAGGACCGAGCCATACCTCAGTAACGCAGAACACTCCTGGAGCGCTTTCATGCACATTATAAATCACACTCCCTCCACTTCAAACACACACACACACACACACACACACACACAGACAGCCCCCGCAACAGGATAATCAGACCTCGACACTATACCCTGAACGCCCATTCCTTTTCTTCCCTCCCTTTCTGTCTTTTTTCATCTTTTCTTTTTTCTCCTCTAAATGAACAAAGGCCAGGATGAAAGGCGATCAGTCGCCCGCAGTCCGCCCAGTGACAGGTGACAGGCGCAGGAAGGAGGGGTGAGAATCACGAGTTTCTCCACTTCCTGTGCTCTCGGTGATTGACAGGCAGGCGGCTTCAAGATTTTTATCGCCCCTCTCCGCTGTCTGTCTGTGAGGCCGTGAGTGAGGTCGCGCTGCTGGAGGGGAAAAACATGCAAACCTCGAATCTCGACGGCCCCGCAAGTATGCCAGAACACGGACATCTCGACCAGCCTCTCGAAATCCCCCAAATCCACCGTGACTTTGTCGCTCCACTGGGATGTTTGGTGAACTGAGGGAGAGTACCAGAGAACAGACCTCAATCTAATTATCGAAATGTGTGCACGGTATGAAAAGGTTAACAAGCCTTGTTGGTTTGCCCTTGTGTTTTTAAGGTTGACATGAAGCCTTGTCAGATGTGTCAGGGGTTTTGATTTACCACTGGTTTGAATAAAATGGGAGAGGGAGACAGAGAGGGAGGGAGGTGTCACAAAAACACTTTACGAAGCGGAGGCTGAAGCCACGGGGCATCTACCAAGTGAAGCATACGAGCATAAACATCTTGATCTTAAGAGCCACACGCTTTGATGCCAGAGAGTGCGAGTAAAAGGTGGTGAAGTCGTTAATGGTCAAAACTATTCATCCATCAACTAGGCTCCTGTGACTATCGAGTTCATTTGGAACAAGCGAATGTTTAATGTCCTCCGGTATAAGAAATGCACATTAGAACAGAATGCTCTACTGGCACACACACACACACACACACAGACACACACACAGACACACACACACACACACACGTCAGTGTCCCTGCAGACAGGCCTGCAAAATTTCATTTAATTTTCATGCTAATCACTAATTCAATCAGCGAACGTTAGCCACGAGCACGATAAAGCCACATGTTTGTCTGGTTCTGATTTGGAGTGATTAATCAGAGCCTCTGAACCGAATCTTCAAGTCAGCTCTCAGGACCCAAGCACTTTACCCAACCTGAACTTGAACCTGGACCCAGGCTTCATTATCATACACATGCACACAGGGTAAGTTAAAGCAGAGAACTTTGAATAGGAAAGGGCTCAGAAACGGCAATCGACCCTTCGCTACTTTGTGTTTCTGTGTCTTAAATCTTTATCAAGTTTCAGAGGAAGTGGATGTCTCATTATCACTCTGACCGAGGCCACAGAGGGTTGCAGTGAGGGGCGGGGGCGGTACTATGGTATGAGGCTTGAAGGCATTGGGAAGGCTGCAAATATGAGTAAGTGTGTTAAATATGTGCAAGTATAAACATATAAACCTGTTAACACAATGTCAACTGTATGTTATCAAAGACACATAAGATACACAGACACATAGCCTGATTGTTTTTGAGTAAGTGTGTTTTTGAGTAAGTTTCTGTGTGTGTGTAAATGATTGTGTGTGTATGTGTGTGTGTGTGTGTGTGTGTGTGTGTGTGTGTGTGTGCATGTGTGTGTGTGTGCATTGTGTGTGTGTGTGTGTGTTTTGTGTTTGTGTGTGTGTGTGTGTGTGTGTGTGTGTGTGTGTGTGTGTGTGTGTGTGTGTGTGTGTGTGTGTGTGTGTGTGTGTGTGTGTGTGTGTGCGCGCGCGCATATCTGTGTATGTGTGTACTCAAATTCCTCTGAATGTATGTGTTCATGGGTGTGTTCATGTGTATATGTGAGTGTGTGCTTGTGTATGTACTGTATGTGTGTGTGTGTGTGTGTGTGTACTCAAATTCCTCTGAATGTGTGTGTTTGTGTGTGTGTGTGTGTGTGTGTGTGTGTGTGTGTGTGTGTGTGTGTGGATCCTCTGAACTCTATCTAAAGGCTGACCCAGTCCCATAGGAGGGGAGGGATTTGGGGAGCAGTGATCTCAGGATCCGGGCCGCATTATGGGCCGCCTGCCGACCCCGGCGGTAATGAGGACAGATAAGCTCTCGGACATCCCCTCCACACACACACACACACACACACACACACACACAACACAAAACACACACACACACACGAGTGCAACAGGCAAGTGCCCACATTTAAACACAGATGAACACACACACACACACACACACACACACACACATGAGTGCAACAAGCACGTGTGCACATTTAAACGCAGATGAATACACACAAACACACACACACACACACTCCAACACACACACACACACACACACGAGTCCAACAGGCAAGTGCCCACATTTAAACACAGATGAACACACACACACACACACACACACACACACTCATCAAGAGACTTGAGGGCAACATGTGCAAACACATCCATTGACATAAACAGCTGGGTGTGAGCAACATAAAACTGAGACAAACCAGATACAGACTACAGACAGAGACAAATGCAAAGGAGGACATGCAGAGGGGGAGAGAATGAAAGAGAGAGAGATGGAATGAGAACAAAAGGGGGGTGCGTGTCAAATGGAGGAAAAAACAAGTGGAAAGCATGTGTATGGCAAAGAGAGAAAATGAAAGGAAAAATGCAAAAAGTAAGACAAAGACAGACATTTAAAAAAAATGAAGCAGAAAAGAGAGACTGAAATAAAGTTCAGGAAGTGGGGCTTTTGTGTCGACGCCTGTGGTCCAGACCGACGCGGCTGCATTTTTCTCACAGCTTATCAGCAATCGGGGCAAAAAACTGGAAACAGTATTACAGAGGACCCCTGGGGGCGCCCCTGGCCCTGCCACGTTCAAATGGCGCACCTTTAAAAATACTAGCATGGTCAGGTTTCTGACAGAGCCTGTGTGTGAGTGCCCTACAGGCAGAAACTCTAGATGCAGGTAGGGTCTGATCATTCGTCCACTGTGTTCTAGGGGCAACTCAAAGTAAATTTAATTAAATGTTTAAAACGCAGGCCGGATTGATGGTCACCGAGATGGAAAGCATTCTTTCTCATGGTCGGGGAAATAACAGAGGCATTGTTATAAAGGGATGGAGCCACTGGGCATCCGAGAGCCATAGGTGGACTATTGTCCAATGTCTGCTCTGCCATTGGTGTGCGCTATGGTTCACAATATATGAGCTTCATGTCTCAAAGCCCTGTGTAGTATCAGAAGTAAATTTACATTCAAATTTAAGAAATGTGGACATGTTTCTGTGTGTGTGTGTGTGTGTGTGTGTGTGTGTGTGTGTGTGTGTGTGTGTGTGTGTGTGTTTGCGTGTGTGCGTGTGTGTGTGTGTGTGTGTGTGTGTGTGTGTATGTGTGTGTATGTGTGTCAGAACATTGGATTCCTCAAATCAATTAGTAGAAGTCATTGCAGCATCCTGTGTTTGGCCCTAATGGGGTGTTTTTAATTGCGCTCAGTGAAGGGGAAAGAGCAGGATCCTGATAAACCCCACAGCCAACACCACCACCACACTCCAACCAGCCCACGGGTTCAGGAGGGGGTGGGGTGGCCCAGAAAGATGACCTCTCCATTTCCCCCTGGCCAGTAAATGCTCGGTCTCAAAATGTTTTTATGGCTGAGTGTGTTTGTTTGTCTTTGTGTGCTGTTAGTGTATGTAAGTCAGCATAATGTGGCTGTGTGCAAGTGTGTGTGTTTGGGGGGTGGGGTGGGGGTTCTGTCTGTCTGTGTAGGAGTAAAACCTCTATATGTGTACTTGTCTATGGTGGTTGAGTATAAAGTTTCTTGTATGCATATGTGTGAGTTTGTGTGTGTGTGTGTGTGTGTGTGTGTGTGTGTGTGTGTGTGTGTGTGTGTGTGTGTGTGTGAGAGAGTGTGTGTGTGTGTGTGTGTGTGTGTGTGTGTGTGTGTGTGTGTGTGTGAGAGAGAGGGAAAGAGAGAAGTAGGGAAGTTCAAACTACCATATTACAATTCCATTTAGCCCTATTCCAGCACACAACCTACTCCAGAATTAAAGAATCGGAGTGAGTGGCAGCCGCACTAACCTCAGTGAAAGACCTCCATGCTTCTCCAAACTACACGAGGAAAAGAGCCTTCTCAGTGATCAGGACCCCTGCCTGCCAATCATCTCCAGACCCGCCACAGCTCAGGCCAATCACGCCTCCATATGAGGCCGTGTTTTCATGAATAATACGGGATCATTTTTGGCTTGCTTGTGCAGCTTAAGTAAAATTGAATTTGTCTCCACGGAAAAAGAAATTCATACCGTATCACTCCCTCCATGCCACCGTGGTCAGGAATATTTGATCTCAGGCTCTCTGGAAATGTTTTTAAATAAATGGCTCGGTGGTGGTTTATCTCTGCAGATAAGGCGAAATTAAATATATCTTGCAGAGGAGGGGAAAACAAATTCACATAAATTTAGAGGAAAATACCTCCCTCAAACTGACCACAGTTGTCTATCTTCATTCAAACCGTTGCACTCAAACGTCTGATCTCTTTTTGTGTGCTTGATGTTAATTTATGTTATTACAGACGTTTTTTTTTTTTCTGCCGCAGATAAGAACCCAGCTTTCCCTGTCCCGACAGCAGCCAGAGCCCATTCCAAGTCTTGGAAGAGGCCGACTCCTGCTGGGAATTTAAATGCCAGCTGTGGGAAGCAAAGACCTCCTCCCAGACGCTGGCTCTCCAACACAAGCACTAGTCCATCCATCCTCACTTGGCCTTCTCATGATGCAAGGTCTGGGGGTGCTTGTGGGCCAGGGGGCTGGGGAGGGTCAGTGTCTTTCTGCTGGCGGCAGATGTGAGGGTGGATCTCCTGTCCGAAAGCTGAGGAGGATTCCAGGATGGATCCTCCCTCCCCTGACAACGCTGAGCCTCCTCTCCCACCCCCACCCCACACCCACCCTCCTCCACCAACCCTGGGGAGGAGGAGAGCGGGGGTCTCAGCTACGAGTCAGCGGCCTGCTGTCTTCATATAAAGCACTAGCGGTTGGTCAAGCTGGACTAATGCCACATTTGAGCTGATTACGGTAAATAACACAGAATCAACATTATTGCGGGGCTCTTATCCGCTTGGCTGCATGGGTGCACAGCGAACTCCACCACGCTGTACTGTACAGGCAAGTCAGCATGTGACTGAGGCGTACCATGAAGCACAGGCGCATGCCAATGGGGAAATTTACACATCAAAATCACACTCCAATTGCACCACACAATTTGCTCATAGCGTGATGCCGTGCAGCAAATTAGAGTGCTGGCAGGTAACAAAGCATAACCATATGACCAGTTAACAGAATGCTTCTCTTTGACTGTTGGTCTGGCTGTGTTTTATTTCTCCGTTTGTTCATTTGTAATAAAACTTTCAGTTAACAAGCCAACTGGTGCGGTTTGGTGAGAGGCAGACTGCCCTGTGGAGGCTGTCCACTAACGGCCTGTTAAATGGAATACCAACACTATGGCACCCATTTGTTTTGGCATCACGTTGTGCCCGACCAGCTGCCCTTTCATTTGATGGAGGGCAACAGTCACATATGGACTATTCTGAATATTTCATTACGCATTGGCAGGTAAATATTACATCCCAGTTAAACATTCCTCAACAGCAAACATGTCTTTTGTATAGAATCAACTTCAACTTTAATTGGCTGAGATTGAGTGGAGGTCAAAAAAAGTGTTTTATGGGTTCCAGGCTCTTGACTCCAGTTTTCACAGGTAATGACCTGCAGATTTCACTGCCCCCCTGTTTGTTCCATACAAAAACCGTTCATGCAAATGTGCGCAGATTTCCCCGTAACTCAGTCCTTTATGGCTTCAGCCATGCTTCTATTAATCATCTCTTGACAATCTTACAGGGGAAATGCAAGCAGCACGGTGTAATTTGAATGTTTAAACTATAATTGGAGGGCTAAGGGCAATTGGGATTTTATTGTTTCCTGGCAGGACTGTGTGCCATTGAGGTGAGTAACATGGTGAGGTGTGTGTGTGTGTGTGTGTGTGCACTGGGCGAGGTAAGGGAGTCAAGTGGTCGCGGAGTACTAAGCATCATTGGCAGGAATGGTGGCGCGGTGGCTGACGACATTGGCGTGAAACATAGCGCCGGGCTGCACCGTGGAAAAGCCGTTTCCACAGCGCCATGGTGACACAATGCCGACCCTGTGCCGTGGCTGAGGGTGCCGCAGCAAGTGTTGGAAACACATTTCAATTGAAACACTGACAAAAACAATGGCATTCTCTGTGATGGGTAACTGGAGTGGAAGGGATTTGTGGAGTAACACTGTGTGTGTGTGTGTGTGTGTGTGTGTGTGTGTGTGTGTGGTGTGTGTATGTGTCAGGCGACAACCAGCAAGGAGCCTAATTAACATGGGCAAGTCACAGGTACC